>NW_026125870.1:0-138653 GCF_943737965.1 Phodopus roborovskii
AAGCAATTGGGGGGTTGTGGGATTTAATGCTACTGGACAGAACTAAAATTGCAAGATACTCATGGAAAAATGAGAACCTCAGCAAAAAGCTCTACATATTCAGAGAGAAAAAGCGTGAACTTCAATGTCACTTTAATGACCTTTTAGAAGAAGTCAACATGTTAACAGAGAAGATTTTTAGAGATCAAGAAAAAAAATTGTAGACCAGGAAAGGAAACTAAATGATGCACATAAATGCCACCAGACAGTGGGAGAATTGAAAGCTGGATCGCTGCTCTACACAAAAACCAGAAGAAGCTTGTGTTTCAACATGAATCAGAAATTAGAAATTGCAAACAAAACTTGAAATGCTAGAAAAAAGAAAAGAATGAGATACGAAACACAATATAAAATCCCAAAATCAAACCTGCAGCAGCTTAAAAGTCAGCTCTTGTCCAGCCAGGAAGAAGAACTCTCAAGTTAAAAAAAGATCTAGAATTTGAATTTCAAACGAATATTGCAAAACTAAAAGATAATTTAGCCATTCAGCACAAAAACAGATAGAGGTTAGAAACTGAAATCATTAAAAAGATGGAAAGGATGCGTTGTGAATTCTGCAAGTTGATGAGTAAGCAGAATCAACTAACATTAGAAATTTCTGAGCTACGAAATTTATACTACTCCATATTGATTTAAAATCAGAACAAACGACCTTCATATTAATAAGCTTAAGTGAAAATGTTATCCTCAAACTAGATGAAAAGGAACAGTGACACACTTGAACTTGAAATTATCACTAAGCTAGAATAACTGCTGCAATCCTTTGGTTTTGATCTTAGCCATTCTGATCTGTGTAAGATGCAATCTCAGGTGAATTTGATTTGCATTTCCCTGATGAGCAAGGATACTACGCATTTCGTTAATAGTCTTACTATATTTTGAGACTGTTTTGTGGAGAATTCTCAGTTTAGATCTCTACCTTAGTTTTTAATAGGATTATTTGGTAGTTTGATTTCTAGTTTCTTAAGTTCTTTGTATATTTTGAAAGGTCAGCCCTCTGTCAGATGTGGGGTTGGTTAAGGCATTGTGATTCCTTAGGGAGCCATTTTGTCATGTTGACTGTCTTCTTTGCTTTTCAGAAGCTTCTCAGTTTAGGGGGTTCCATTTATTCATTTTTGCTCCCAGAGCTTGTTCGACTGGCGGCTTACTTTGAACGTGGTCTCCTGTGCCTATGCACCCAAATATATTTTGACTTTTTGGTGTAGATGGATTTATATGCAGGTCTTTGATCCATTTTGAACTTGAGATTAGTGCATGGTGATACATATGGATCTATTTGCATCCTTCTACATGTTGACTCCCAGTTATACCTGCTCCATTTGTTGAAAGTTTTCTTTCTCCATATCATATTTTCAGCATCTTTTTTAACAGTTAGGTGTTCAAAGCCTTGATATCAGGCTGCATTGATATCAAGCTATTGGATTCTATTTTACTGGTCTTCCTGTCTGTTTTTATGCCATGACCAAGTTGTTTTCATCACTCTAGCTATATGGTAGAGCTTGAAGTCAGGGATGGTGATGCGCTAAGAAAATCCTTTGTTTTCAGAATGATTTTGTCTATCCAGGGTTTTTTTTTCCATTTGAAGTTGAGTATTTTTCGATCAATTTCTGTAAAGATTTTGAATCTCTAGATTACTATTGGTTGGACGACCATTTTCACTGTGTTGATCCTACCTTTCCAGAGCATGGGAGATCTTTCCATTTTCTCATATCTTCAATGATTTTATTCTTTAAAGACTTCAAGTTGTTGTCATACATTTCTTTCACTTGTTATGATACAGTTACCCCAAGACTTTTTAATGGCTTTTGTGAAGGGTGATGATTCTCTGATTTCCTTCTCAGCCTGTTTGTCATCTGTATATAGAATGGCTACTGACTTTTTTCTGTTAATCTTGTATCCTGCCACATTACTTAAGGTGTTAATCAGTTTTGGAGCTCTCTGTTAGAATTTTGGGGTCACTTATGTATACTATCATGTCATCAGCAAATAGGGAGAATCTGACTTCTTTTCAGAATTGTATACCTTTGATCCCTGTGTTTTCTTCTTGTTAGAGCTAGGACTCTGTGTACTATGTTGAATAGGCATGGAGAGAGTGGACATCCTTGTCTTGTTCCTGATTTTAGTCTGATTTTTGAGTTTACCTCCATTTAGTTTGATGTTGGCTGTTGGGTTGCTGTGTGTTTACTTTTTCATGTTTAGGTATTTACAATTAGGAATGGGTAATTTTAAGTCTCCAATAGACTTGCTCTGCTGAAAATGTCAGATTTGAAGCAGTAGTTAAAAGGAACATAAGTTTTCACTTCAAGACTTCTTTGGTTTTTTTAATTTGATTTGATTTTACTTGTATTTTAATGCCATGTATTGTTTGTATTGATATGATCTGCAGATATCCTGTCTATTGTTTTCAAGTGACAGTGGATTGTTCTTTAGTAGGTAATAAAGTGGTTTAGTGAGTAATGATCCCTGTTTCTGAAAAGAGGAGGAGAGAACAGAAGACATATATAAAATCTTTGTTTTAATTGATTTAATTTTTTTGGCACTAGGGCTATAACCCATTCTAGCCAAGGTACCATACCACTGAACTATGTCCCTGTGCAAAAAAAAAAAAAAAATTGAATACTCATTTGTGGAAGTTTTATTTGAGTTTTGCAATGATGTATTTAATGGGTGTATTGTTTTGGAGTATAGCCCACTGATATATACACTTCTACACAATAGAAATATCCAGTCTTTGAAATTGATCTGAGACAATTAATTTGTACAATGGTCGCTAAATTTGGAAGAAATTAAAATGTGTCTTCTTTTAGGGATACTTCTTTTTGGAACATTTCACTCTGACAGTATTACTTACACGTGTACAGTGAATGGCTTATATGATATATCTTCTGCTAGGTAACAACAAAGAACCTTTCCAAGTGCTCATTAGAAGACTTCAAAGGGCAGTATCTGAGGGAGTGCTGCTGTATTACAGAGGTAAAATGTTACTCCTTGATGTGATCACCTAGAATCCAACTGCAGAGCTGGAGTAGTGATGAGCAAAGTGTTCAAGACCAGGGTATAGACACCTACAGAGATAACTGACCTGAACAAGGGGGAGCTCAAGGACCCCCAAGACTGATAGGTGGTAAACCAGTAAGGGACCAACAGTGGACCCATGAATGCAGGTCTCAGTTAGAAGTCCTGGGCAGTCTATGGGACCTATGACAGTGTTACCAAGACAATCCCTGGTGCCTTAAAGGATTTGGGATGCACATTTTCCATGGAAGGATATTCCCTTAACCTAGAGACACATCGGAGGGTTCCTGGGGCGACTCGACCACTGGGCAGCTGGACAACCCGACCACTGGGCAGCTGGACCCTGATATCCTCCTCTCCTCATCCTCTTACTGCTCCACTTCCTCAGTTCTCATTCTGTTCTTGCTCTGCCTGCCATGCCCTTCTTTCCTTGTTTGGCTTCCCTATTGTACATTCAGCTCTTTATTAGGACCAACAGGTGTTTTAAACAGGCATAGCTTCTCAGATTTAAACTAATGCAGCACAAACAAAAGTCACACACTTTGAAATATTCTACCAGCTAACCGTGACTGCAGACCATGCTGAGTCCTGGACTATCAGATCAGGACTGCAATGCATCAGCATCTCAGCCAGATGAACTGAAACTCTCACTCCTGGTCTTTGTTAATGACATTCCGTTTTCCTAGTGGTACCCATCCTCGTCCCTTCTTCTAACTTGTCCCTGTTGGTTTAAATGTTACTTTCTTGTGTCATCTTCTCTTGACTTAATAGGCTGAGACATTTTCCCCCTGTCTCTCCTAGTTTCTATTAGCCCAGAAGCCCAGTTTGCATTCTTATTTCATGTTTCAAAGCACTCTGGTAAGCATATATTTGCTTCTCATGACTTTATATTATTGATCTTCCTCTTCCACAAGACTCCTAATTTTCAAATGAGAAAAGTCTGTGTCTATTCCATCCTGTTAGCACGGGCAGTAAGATTGCACATGGTAAAGTCTCAGTAGTTATTCATGTTTGATTTGAGTAAATATATAAAAATATCAGGCAATATATTATGATGTGATCTGATGTGTTTGATAACAGGTAAGTGTTCCCTGTTTAAGTGTCCTCAAGACGCTGGAAAATGGCTCAGTCAAGTGCTGGGTATGCATGAAGAAGACCTGAGATTATTCCCTCCAAACTGGTGGCAAGGGAAGCATGTCCTGTAATCCCAGTTTGAGTGAAGTAGAGACAGGTGGATCCCTGGGACTTGCTGACCAAACAGTCGAGCCTAGTTCCAAATGTGTTGAGAAACTGAGGTGAAAACATCTGCTACTGAGCTCTGACTTCCATGCCCATGCAACCCCATATAAAGTTTATATACTCAAACATGCTTGTACACACAAGCAAGGAAATAAACATTCGGAAGGTAGGCATGTGTTAGCCAACACCTGATAAAGTGAGTAGTTACCAATTAAAATACTCTCTCAGAAAATGGTTTTATGCTGTTGCTGATTGGTTTATATAGCATCTATATTTGTCTTGTCTAGCTGGAGGAAACTCTTTCCCCTTGTAATTTAGGTGTGCTTTACTTAACTAGCTTTATTTTCCCTTTCATTCAATATAAGCCTCTGTCAGCAGGTCATTGTTTTTACTCCTTAGAGCCTAGGTCTTGTCACAGAGCCTTTCCAGAAAGTCACTACTGTAAACTATTAACCAAAGCCCATGTCAAGTCTGGGTTCTCCCCAGTTGCTCAGGAGCACTTCTGAATCACTGTCATTGTATTCAGACTTCACAGGTATTGCTTCTCGAATAGTCATATTTCCTCAGGTAGCTAATGAATGCTCTGAGGACACACCAAGGCTCACACCCTCACACCTACACACACCCACACACATACACCCCCCCACACACACACACTCTCTCTCTCTCTCTCACTCTCTCTCTCTGTCACTCTTTCTGTCTTTGGTGTATATGTTATGTAGATTCTTAATGTTTGTTTTAATGAATAGTGTACTACCTGTCAGTTACATGCTTAAACAAAATATCCAGAGGTAAACAACAATTATGTTGTCAAGTATTGATGATAAAATTAGTTGCTTACACTAAAATCTCAAAGGGCTTTAAGATGAAATTTCCGTGAAACATTTGTTTCTGGAATGTGAGTGATCCTCTGGATATAGGGAGCATTGCTAATATAATGACATTCCCATAAGTATGACAGTGAGTTACTTGTCAACAGAAAACAGTGGTTGGTTAAGAACAGCACTATTGTTGGGGCTTAAGAAACACACTTAATGCAAAGTTCTTTAATTTTTTTTAATATAGAATTCAAAATACCAGACTGAATATTTATGTCATCTTCTGTTTTCAACAGGACCACAGACAGCAAGAAGATGCTGTGAAAACAGAGTTCACAGAAGAAAATGTATCAGGAGAGGAAGCAAGAATTTTCTCCTTTTGTTCTCAGGCTGCTTTACAGAACAATGGTAAATTACAAGTGTGAAACACATTACAGTATTATTTACCCAATATTTCCATATGTGCTTTCTTAAAACTCTGTGCATTTGATGATGTAGGGAATTTCATGATCATCTTCTTGTTCAGGTTTCTCCTTGTTAAAGTGACAGTCCAGACTCTTCATATCTTTTTTTCTTCATCATTTCTCATATTTTAAGTTTCTAAATTATTTTAAACATAATGATTTAAAATTGATATGTGTAGTGATTCTACAACCACAATGGTAGAAACAGGGATATTGAGTCATAATGTATTTTTTAATGTGAATAAAAGTCATCAATATAGCATGTTTGTAAAGATAACTAGTATTTTTTGTAATCAATAAATGAAAACCCTCTTTTTATCTTTTTTTTCCTTGTGTTATTTTTTATATTTTTCAAACATTTATACACAATATTTGGGAATTTGGGCATCATTCTTTCCAAACTACTTCCTGCTGGTGAGGGGCCCTGTCATGGGGGATACGAAGAAGATTCAGATATCCTGGCTGTAGTCTGTAGGGCTGTTTTGTCTAGATGTTTTGAATGTAGGATCACCTTGTACTATGTTTCAGGCTGTCTGGCGTAATCAAACCACATTAGTCTAGAAGGAATCCACATCTTTTCATTTTCTGTGGAAACAAAAATAGAAATCCTTTTTCCCAGTAACTTGTCCTTGAACTTAAATTTTGGAGTCAAAGCATTTTTTAAATAACTAGTATTTTATGTACATGAAGTAATTCTGCTTTGTCACCAAGAAGCTTGTGCCTAATTGTGCCTTTGATTCTGTTCCTGTGACACAGACATCAAACATGAGAGCAAGGTGTCTTCTCTGCCAGAAAGTGAAGAAATTAAAGAACAGGAAAATCCATTTCAAAGGTTAGAGAGCCCGGGAACACCTTACAGCATCAGCTGAAAGAACAGGAATTTCATAATGGAATGGAGAGTTCCTGTCTTCAGGGAAGCATTCAGACCTTCCTTGGACTGTCAACACATCCAAGGTATCCGTCCATCTGTGTGCTGTGTGTCTTACATCAGCTTATCCAGAGAGGTTATTTTAAGACTAAAATATAACTTGTCAGAGGCGTAAGAAGAAGTAAACAGGAGATCATTCTGTGACTTTAGTAATGTGAAATAAATGTGACTCAAAGACATTTATCATGGGTATTGTGATTAAATTTTCAGAAGGATGATATTCTGTGGATTAAAGAGAACATTTAATGCATGTTTGTTGTGTACTGTTTGCCTATTCTTCACTACCTTGATATGGTCAGTACCTTACCCGTGTAAGATAGATCATTCCTCTGGATTTCTTTCACAGTGTGATGGAATCGTGACATTCAGCAATGTCTACAGTAAACCTGTATCTTTTCAAAGTGTGCCTTTCTTGGCTCTCTCCAGCTACCTTGATTCCTCTTTTCCTCATACTTATAATCTATGACAAAATCCTGTTCTCTCAGCCTTCAAAGGTCATGGGAACCACACCACTCCCTCACCACCCACTGGTCTCTGCTTTTTCAGCTGGACTAATGAATCTAGTTCTTTCATAGGGTCTGTTATTCATACAGTCAACTCAGTGCCAGCATTTTGCTCCTTTAAACTTCAGACAGACCACCTTACTGCAGTGTTGTTTTGTACTGCACAATAGGACCCTGTGACAGTCTTGACTATTCTCATATATTCAGTGTCACTGTTCTCAGGATTAAGCATCCTCCTTGCAGTCCTTAAATATATCAGTCTGCTTCTGCTTAAGTGTTTGCCTGATACTTCCTTCCAACTGGCATGGATTCAGCACACTCCCTGACATGTCCAACACTCTCACCTTTTGAATCCTCACTTATTGTCTTGAGGGGTTTGGGTCACCTTAAATGAATTAGTATTGACTCTGATGAAGAAACATAAACCTGTAGGAGGAAGGGGGTGCCTTGGTTTATTAGGAAGTTGTTTTATTCTAAGGATTCATAATCCTTTGCAAGTAGTAGGAGCTTAGACTATCCTTGATGAATGTTTTGTAATTGACTTTGGATGTATGCTTTAGATGTGTATAAAGTGGCTTTTCTTGTGCATTTCAATGTAATTATAAAGTAAGCATCATTCACAATAATTATTCTAAGATAATATTGTTTGCATCTATAAACTAGTGTCATAAGGGAAGTTCTGGAATTTAAGCCAATGTCTGTGTAACAATTTCATTGCACATAGCTGAAATGTTGCATACTAGAACACCAGGAAAGTAGAATAGAGGAGAATTACAGATACATGTGGTAGACATCTTATTGGTAGTACAGAGAATATCTTATGATTCCTTGTTTTTTGGTCGAGAATATGAAACTTGGCTTCATTTGTGTAAAGGGTGAAATCAGATAGAAAGAAACCAGTGGGCACATCAGGTCTAAAAGTAGCAGTGAATACAGTGTTAACCAAAATAGCCCTTTTTTAATTTGGGATAAATACCAGTAAAGCTTACAGAATGAACTCATTGCCCAAGAAGTGTCACGATTTTGGGTATTACACTTAACAGCATTAAATCTTTTATCATAGAGAGATAAGAATGCATCAAAGATTTTGTTTTGATATTTGATGTTGTACATTGTTTGATTACTGATTGAGAATGGCTAGATGCCACCAGAAGCTATGTGGTAAAGCTAGACAATGACATCATTTGTATGTGGTCAGTTTGAGACAGGACAAAATGTGAGAGAGAATAGGAGAAAAATGTAGAACAGAACAGAATAAATGAAGAAATTGGAAAAGAAAAATAAAGAGTGGAATAAAGAAGGCAGTGTGGATACATGTGAATGGGGAATGGTTAATTATATTTCCTAGATATGAAAATTATTGTTTTCTTCCATTTTCTTCTCCTGTGTTTTTAAATGATCAATGTTGCTTTATTTTATTGTGCACAGAATCATTTTAGAAAAACATAAATTAATGACTGCTTGTAGAACAATGTAAAAGAAACATGCTAAATACCACAGGGAGAATAGATTAAAAACAGCAAGTCCAAAAGTTACTATATAACAGGAAACCATATCTTCCTACCCCTTTACCACATTGCAAATGATGGTGATCATTCTGACTGTTTTGGTGTGTGTGTGTGTGTGTGTGTGTGTTTGTTAAATGTTTTAATAAAAATGAGATAATGGGGTCTTCTCACTACATAATGTATCTTTAATAACTTTATAAAACATGCTGGTATGCATATCTAAAGTACTTCATGAAAAGGTGTCAAGTTTATCTGTGGATCTACAAAGATACGCTATTAAATAACTTTTAAATATAAAAAGGTAATAAAAAATTGGGACTTATGTTACAATATCTGTATGCCTTTCTCTATAATTTCTTGTTATCCCCTTCACCACTATATGGATATATGCTATAAAATTTGTAAAAGGAGTGAAAAACTATAGTAATATCCAGCCCCATGTTTTGTTTATACTTAGTGTTGATCCACATGTATTAAAGGAATGGGACGCAGAGGGAACAGATTACTATGGATATTGTGTACATGATGACATCACCTTCATCACAGAGGTATCACATTTCTTCTCTGTTTTATTATACATTACAATTCCCTGATATTTTTAACCGTAATTTCTATGGTTGTGTTTTGGTAACTATCTGCTATTGAGAAGAGACGTAACTATTTAAAGACTTCCAATGTTTTTTATCAAAAGAAATGATAAGATGAGGGCTTTAATTTTTTTCTTATCCTATATGTTACCTATTTAAATATTGTCCTAATTTATTTGATTTTGATTAATGTATAGTTAATTTCCCTCCCATGTTCTTTTTTCTCTCAGGTCTCCTGCATGTTCTCTTTTTATTTCTAAATTCAAGGTCTCTTATTATTATTATTAGGATTATTACACACACACATACAAACACAGATACAGAAATATAGACACAAATAAAGAAAAACACACAGATACACACAGAAAGACAGACACAAACACACAGACTCCCCACCCCACCCCAGCACATACCAGGCACCATTAGTTTCAGTGCCCTGATATTACTGTGGGGATGTAGAAAAGGCCATCTTTTGAACAGTGTTCAGGAATCCCAAAAATCCGAGGTCCTAGAGCTGATGGGTGGTTCTTTATGTAGCAGGGGTCATATCTTGAACTTGAAACACTGCCTGGCACACAGGGAAACATCCTAATACTCCACATCACATGCCTAGGAGCAGAACTGTGATCTTCATCAACATTCAGAAAAGATCAGCTCATTGCTCTTTATTCTGCGCATCTAGTAGAGATATATAGCAACACCCTGTTTGCTCCTGCACACATGTAAATCCTATGTTTGGATGACATTCCTATTTTAAGGTGTGTATGAGGCAGCCTCCAGCCTATCAGGACTATGTCTTGCAAGAAAGACTGAGAGCAGGCCAAGAGGAAGAATTGAGGTGATACTGGAAAGAGGAGAACATCCTAACAACTGCAAGTGCCTCTCGGGTACCATCTCTGAAGAAATGACCAGGGTCCTAGCCAGCACCCAGAGGTCAAGAAGCACTGAAAGTTCCAAAGAAGCTAGAGCACACCTGTGTGTGATCCAGAACCTATTTTCAGCCCCAGCACACTCCTGTGGAAGTGTTCTAGAAGCTCTCTCATAGTAAGAGATCTAAAATGTCCCCGTGATTGAAGTTTAAAACTCAAAGGAAATGTGAGGTGCCTAAGGCTTTGGGAGAAAAGGTCAGAGTGGTCTGTGCTGTCAATTGCTGAAGATCTGTGGACTCTAGGAGTAGAAGATGGGGAAGACAAAAAGATACTGTAGACTGACATCCTGGGAGCTGTGGCCACTGCAAATGCTGACAAGCACATCGGCTTGTGTGTCCTCACTGAATACTTTCAGAACTGAGAGATTCTTGGCTGCTGAATCATAAATGGTTCATGTGGCTGTCCTGGATTGAGTGAAAAAGTACCTCATATGTGAGATCAACATTATGGAAACACTGTTCACTGTGTCCCAGAACCACTGGGCAACAGAGCCCAACTTAGACAGCCTAGAGAGTAAGATGACAAAGTTGGAGGCAGCACTAGCATAGGGAGGTGAAGGCACTGTAGGAGAATAGAGTTGCAGAGCTCATCTGTCTGAACCTCCCAGCCCTGGCAGTTTAACTTTACAGTCCGAGTGGTAGTTAAGGGTCTGGGGAGAAAAATTCTTAATTAGCTTAGCCAGTGTCATCCCCACACTGAAAAG
This sequence comes from Phodopus roborovskii, assembly GCF_943737965.1. Taxonomy (NCBI): domain Eukaryota; kingdom Metazoa; phylum Chordata; class Mammalia; order Rodentia; family Cricetidae; genus Phodopus; species Phodopus roborovskii. The sequence goes on from NW_026125870.1 coordinate 10,734, forward strand.
GGCATTCAGTTTGAATTTGCATGGAAATGTCCTCTTCAAAGTAAGAATGGCAGACTGAAAAGTATTCTTGGAAACATTCTTCTCTGTGTATAAGTTTCATAGATAGTACAGTAGAAAGCTGTAGAAATGATTGTTCTGAAATGCCTCTTGTAACTTGCTTATAGTTGGATTTTTCCTAACCATGTGGCTAAGCTAGCTGAGGAGATTCAAGAACATTAGCATAAATGACTACAAAATTACAAAAGTGTTTATTTTAGGAGGTTCTTACTATTTTTTTCTTTTTTGATTAAAGAACAGAAAAATTAGCCTGTACTCTTCAGATGTTGCCAAACACTAGTACCACTTTTCATTTTCCTGGAAATGACGTGAAGATTTATGTAAGTTTTGTATGTTAGATTGCATACTAATGTTCCTAGCTCTTGACAAGAGTATTGTGGCTATGTACAATGTTGGCTGCCAAGCCTGACAAGCACAGTCTGACTCCTCATTCCTACTTTGGTGGGAAAAGAAAACCAATTCCCACACTTTGTCCTTTGTCTACCTCATGTTCTGTGGATCAGAAGACACACTCAACAAGTAAGTTAATGACTAATAAAAACAAGAATGTCACAGCACATTTAGAAATTCATGCCCCTCTGTCTGCAACAGACCCTCAACCTCAAGGATTTTTTTTGTTGTGGACAAAAGCAATTTGAGAAGATTTAAGGACAAAAATGCACCACAAGGCTGAAGTGGCACAGGCCTGTAATCCCAGCAATCAAGTTGCAAAGGTAGGTGCATGTGTGTGAATTCAAGCCAGCCTTATCTACAAAAACTAATTCCAGGACAGTCAGGTCTACACAGAGAAACCCTATCTCAAAACCCTCTCCCAGAAATGAACAAAATTACCATGTGTACTATGTACTTTGTCGTTCAGAATTCCTGGTTGTTAGTTCCATTATCTCTACCCCCCTCATCACTGTATTTTTCATTTGTCTTTGTAACAGGGCATTTAAAATGAAACAGGTATGGAATGTCTCCAGAAAACAGACAGAAGGCTTTTCTTAGCTGAAGATCAAACTTGACATGCACAAATCATTGTCAGGGAAGTGACTGTGACTGGAGAACAAGAATCTCTCACTTCTAGTCAAAGTTGGATTAAACCCACTGCTGTGATTCCCCAGCCAGCTGAGAATATTCAGTTTGTTGTCCCCTAAAAATGTTTCTACTCACCAAAACATGACGCATGGACATAATCGATATTATTAATATGCTTAATAGTTGTCAAATTGTTTGTAAATAGTTATATTTTATTTAAAATAAAAAGATGTTAACATGGATCAGCTCCTTGGGTTTTTTCTTTATTGTAAAGCTTTTTTATTTTTGAGAAAAGTCATTTATCCTGCTAGATATCTATGTAAGATAAGAGGATTCCACGATAAAGTAGCTGTTATTTTAAAGTACTTATCTTACATAAAGGTAATGTGTAGTATCCATAAAGAATATTATAAAATTCATAAGCATATTATAACACATTATATATGGAGTATGTGGGGACATTTTTTACCTGTCAATTGAATTGCCCTTATCCCAAACTCTTGTCATATTCTCTTCCTTAGAAACTAAGGTAGTCCTTTTCCTGATTTTTTTTTAACTTTTGTTTACCTAACACTTTATGTATTCTTAGACTGTATATATTTCTAAAGTTTTTCTGGGTTTGTATTTATCAATCTATGTATAATGTGTGTTTCCTTTGAGATTGCTCCATGTTTCTACAGCTATCTGTAAGTTATTTTCGGTTGTTATGGAGACTTATCTTTTTTAACTGTATGTGCATTTTCTGTGTCTGAACCTTTTGTACTTTCTGGTTTAGCTGTTGGAGTCAGAGCTGTTACCAACACTCCTTTGAGATTTCTAATACACAGGGACATCTTCCCAGCCTCCTAGGAAGTGAATCACTAGGTCCTGTGATACGTTTCTTAAATGATACTCCATGTATTTTTTTTCATTTGAGAGCTTGTCATGTCCTCCAGGTTGTCCTCAAGCTTTCTGCAGCCAAAGATGGCCTTGAGTCTCTGGTCCTCTTGTCTTTATTTTTCCAGGCCTGGGGTGACAGGTATGCATTGCTGTGCCTTGTCGCCAATCTGTGGAAAAATAATCCTATTGGTGTAGTAAGCACTAGCATGGTGTGAGTGTTCTGTTGCAAAGAGCTGGTATTGTCAGACAAGTTGGGAGTCTGCTGGGTGTGCTGTGCACAAGTATAGGGCTTCCCTTTTCACATCACTGTAGACTAGCTGGAGTTTGCTTCTGTGTGTGCATAAGGGTTATGTTCCCACTTTTCATTAGGACCTGCTTGACTTGAGCCTGTTAGAGAAGAGTGTTCATCATGTCAGGTGAGGGCTCTAGCTACATTTTTAGTAATTGTTTCATATAGTTTTAAGACAGTACAGCTTTGAAATCTCCAGGTAGGACCCCATTTGTAATAGAAGATCTGAAAAAGAGCTGGGTGTGGTGACTCAAGCATATGATCCAAGGATTGGGAAGACTGAATGAAGATTGGGACAAACAGCTGTGTTGTTCCTCGCTTTCCACCCTGTTTGAGACTTCATTTCCTGTTCTTCACAGTGGAATACAGATGACTAGCTATAATGTGTGGTGTTAGATGTTTATTCTCTCTGTTATCACATTGTAGAAATGATGGGATGGTAGATGTGTGCTACCATGGATTTACTTGGGTTCTGGCCATCTGAATACAGGTCTGTACACTTGTGTGGCAAGTGCTTTACCCAACAAGATTCATCACAAGCTACAGTGTTGCTTTGCTAAACTTTGTAGAAATTTGCAGTGCCTAGTCTTCAATCAACAGTGTGTACTGTATTGCAAAGAAAAAAAATCTGAGAACTTTTTATTCAAAGGAGGATTGGTGTCCAGAATATATACAGAATTCAAATGACAGAAAGACAAATCCTATTCAAATAAGCATGAAATGAATAGAAGGTTCTCAAAAGAAGAGATACTCATGGAAAGCAAGCATGTGAAAAAATGTATCAGAAAATATGTATACTGAAACTTCACCTGGACAGAATTGCACTTCCTTCAGGATATTTTCAACAGCACAGAATAAAACATGATAGGTTGTACAGTGAGAGGCATATTCACACACTTGAGAGGATGTGAAATAATACAATGATTGAAGTAAAGATTATGGGTTTGACCAGCCACTTTTCTTGCTGTAGTAAAATAAATATGAAGTGACTGAGGAAGGAAGGGTCCATTCTGAGTAACAGTTTGAGAGAATCATGGCTTCAGGCCAGGGCAATGGGGCACAGTGTTGGGAGCAAAGGCTGGCTAGTCACTTTGCATTGGGGTTCAGTAAGCAGAGAGTGATCATTGCTAATGCTCACAAACATTCTCCTCTGAATTTAGTTCAGGACCAAGTCCTTGAAATGGTGCCATCTCTGCATTTAGGGAGGGATTTTCCACATCAACCAGCCTAGTTAAGAACATTCATCAGTGGTATTTCCAGAGGCTCCATTATTAGGAGACATCACTATGAACCATCATACAGATATTAGTAATAATAAAGAATCAGACCAGCATCCTAGGTTTATAACTAGAGGAAGTGAAATCAGTCTGTTGAAGAAAACCTTGCATTACCATGCTTATGGGAGTAGTTCTCAACATATAGATGAAGGGCTAAAGAAAATATTGTGTAAGTTCAAAATGAATATTATTGAGCAAAAGAGTGAATGGAATGCTGTTATTTTTTAACGAGATTGAAAGGATGGGAAGCATGTCCTTTCAACTCCGAGAAAAGTGTCTTTTAACTGTAGTGATTGCAATGAAAACTGTCTTCTATGTTTTCCTGTATTTGAACAATTTATGCCCTGTGGATTTTGTTGTTGTTGTTGTTGTTGGTGGTGGTGGTGGTGGTGGTGTGTGTGTGTGTGTGTGTGTGTGTGTGTGTGTGTGTGTGTGTGTGTTAGTCCAGTCTTCTTTTTCTACTATGTGAGACACAGTTAGAAGGTCCCATGACTTAATCAGTTCCTCACCAAATGCCAATTTACTTCTGGCTACTTGACCATGGATTTCCCGCTTCTAGAACTGTGAGAAATAAACATGTGTTTTCATAAACTCTCCATTTGTTACATGGTGTGGCAGTTTAGGGTATGGATGTTATCTTTCTTGCTGTGATTTTCTAGGATATAATGCCTCCAGGGGATGTAGGTAATACTCTGAGGAACATATACTATTCATCATACTCTAAAAAGAGAGTTTAAAAAGGTCTCGAAATGCCAGGTAAGAAGGAATTGGTACTGAGCATGACTATACAAACTTACTGGATCCATGTATGTATACTTGGAGAGGTGATGGATTGAGTACATATCAGGTTTCTATTCTTGTCTTCATTCATCAGGAGAGGAAAACAGAAGCTGATATGATTAGAAGACTATAGTGATTGATTCATTATTATTTGGTTGAGTTTGTCTTTTGCCTACCACTTAATCAATGCCATAGATGAATGAATGAATGTTAAATTATCAGGCATTTGCTGTACAGTTGTCACTATGGTGTTTTGGTGAGAATTCTGAGCACAGGATGAATAAAATGAATTGCATGAGCATTAAAGTAATAAAAGAGCTAGTTCCAGTGACCTTAGAAATACCTTAAACATATCAGAGCCTGGAAGGATTATCTTTAATATTTACAGCCTGCCTAAAATGCTTTATTTCATTATCTACCATTTTTATTCATAGACTTAAGCACTTTGTTCAATTAAATAGAGCAGGTGAGTCACTTCTAGGGCAGGAATTTGAATCTAGATGTTTAATTAAGTTCTCTCTGCACTGTGAGAAACTCTTGAGGAGGACAGGTCACAAAGCCCACCTAAAGTGTAAACAGTTATATTATCTAAGGCTTCTCAGGTAGGTAAATGCTACCTGTAAGTTTGTATATGTTTCTGGGAGGGGAATGGTAAAATGTCTGTTTCAATTGCTTGTCTTATCTTTACAGGGTTGCAAGCCAACATAGGTGTTTAATACCATGACTCTTACTTAAATAACATGCCTTCATCTTGCCATGATGACATCTTTTTACTTATATTAGGTTCATTTTTTTTTCTTTTAATATAACAGCTGGCAGCCAATCCCCTTTTATATTTGCTAGATTTCACATTGCAAGCATCCATACTCAGCTCATACAAAGAAATATACAGCATGTGCCTTTCATTGCATCTCAGTTGTAGTGTGCCAGCTGTGGAGTCTGAGAGCTTTGAGCAGCTGCCACAGCATCAGCACATGCCTCCTTGCAGAATGAGCCTTGCCTGTAGTTCAGGGCTGATGCATAAAGACTTTGTACCCAGGAAAGGTAAGACAGAGCCAGTGGCTCCAGCCAGATCCAAGGCACCCTGGGAGCAAAGATAGAGCTCAGGTGAGGTCTCTGCTCCCTTCCCCCACCCTCCATGCCTCCCTTCACCCTGTCACCTTCCCAAAAGTCAGGCTCTGGGGAGCTGAATCAAGAGCAACATGTTCAAAAAGATGCAGGGGAAGAGAGCCACCTTGGCCACTCACTCTGGCTAAGGGATCTGTTGCTTTCCAGGGGCCAATGGGTGGTAAAACCTGCAACCCTCTAAGGCAGAATTTTGAAAAGATTACTCTATTTCTTTCATCTTTTAAAATTTACTTTTGCTCAAAACAAATGTGAATATTAATTGGGTCAATATATACATTACCTGCAAAGTTCCTGAAAAGGTGTGACAGATCTCCTGGGGGAGTTCTTGCAACAACTCCTTTCTTCTGTCCTATGCAAAGGAGCAGAGAGTTTAGCGCCCCCACCCCCACCCCATTTTTTTTTTTTTTTTTTTTTTTTTTTTTTTTGATGTCAGAGTACAGGGGCATGTGTCTCTGTGACTGTGAGTTTCTTCATGCTCTTTGCACATCCCTGCGAACATTTAAAATGGCCAAAGGAAAAAGGTGTCTAGGTGAAGGGTGAGTGTGAGGAGAGACAAGAAAACTGGAGTGGCCAGAGGATTTTGGTCTTCATGTACCTTTCCATACAATCAATCATTAGGTGTCTTCCTTACAACCAAGCTTTTAACTTCCATGGCCGCTAGATGGCAGGAGTGGTGAGAAGTTAAATCTGCATCTAAGGTAGTGGCTTTAGAAAGACCACATGAGCACCTTTAAATTCCCTGCTAGCACCCACCTATTTTTGTGTTCATATGGGACCTGCTAGTCAGGCTTCAGACTGCATTTTGATGGATGTGGAATAGGATGTAGAGAGCTTCCTGTTTAAAATTGTCTCTGAAAATTAAATCTGAAGTATCATATCAGCAAAAACATTAAGATGCTTGGAAAAGTAAGGTTTGTGTTGACTCATTAGGAAGAGGATGCTTACTTTTACATAAAAAACTGCTGGTCAAGGCTTTGCTCGCTTATTCTTGGTTTGGAAAGTAACAGGATTGTGAAGTACTGTAAAGAAATTGACTAGCAAGAGATAATGGGCATGGTAATGAGAATATACCCACCCCGACATTGTGTGGGGTTAGCTGTCAAGACAATAGTTTGTGGTGTTTGCTCATATGTGGAGGTCAAGGATTCCAGTGTAGGTTGGTAGTGAAGCTACAACTAAGGCAACATGGAAGTTTAGACACTTGAATCAAGTGGAGCCCAGTGGGCTGGAGTGGAAAAAGGGCAGGGCTTGGGAAAGGCAGGACTAGCCTTCTCTTAACCTGCATGGGTCACATGGGTGGGTCGTGCATGCACTCCCGCTCTATCATACAGCTTCATGGATGGCACAGGCAGAGGTTTGGCAGATCCTGGGGAAGATGCGGGACCCACCATTTGGCTGGGCACTGGGATCAGCTCTCTTCACCACCTGCTCCCACTCCCCACCGTTTATGTGGCCATTGCCAGCCCACTGATACCAGGCCCCACAGTACTGCCTGCACTGTACCCCAATACCCTGCATCCCAACTACCTGAAGACCACCACTCTGTAACCTCGAACCCTAGGGACTTTGCCAGCACAGTACTTTGGCCAGAACGAGTGGCCTGGGTGGCTCTCTTCCCCTGCTCCTTTTTGAACTTATTGCCCTTGGCTCTGCTCCCTAGAGCCTTGCCTTTGGGAAGGTGACAGGAAGGAGGGTGGCATTGAGGGTGGGGGAGCTCTATCTTTGCTCCCAGGATGCCTGGCATCAGGCTGGAGCCACTGTCTCTCTCTTTCCTTTACTGGGTGCAAAGTCTTTATCAACTAAGACCCAGTGTACACTTTGCCAGGTATGAAATACAGGCCAGGCATATTCTTCAAGGATGAAGATGCTGCTGCTCTGGGAGCTGCTCACAGCTCTGGGACTCTTCACCTGTCCCAATGCACCTGAGATGCCTTGAAAGGCCAGTGAAGGGACTGATGCCCGCATCCCGAGTTGTACAATTCACCTCCATCTCTGCAAGCACCTAGGGTGAGCAAAAGGCCTGAGGACTACCAGGGACTCAATATAGGGGCTCTGACCCAACTCAGGAGCTACAACAAGAGGTTATCTTTTGAGATGCCTTTGGAGGGAAGGACTACTTCAACAAAAGGGAAGGTCCAAGAGTTCTGTCTTTGAACAGACCACCCCTGGGTGACTCCTGCTTCCTCCCTCCTTGCTCTATCTATTGACTCCATATCAACCTACTTTGCTAGCTGAGAAGGGAAGACACTTTTATTTGTTTGAAGAAAGGGCTATCTCTGGAATCATCTGTGTTCTTACATGTGCCAGAAGGTGCCCTGCTTTATCTGTTGGCAGAGATTTGTTTAGTTTCTATGGAGAGAGATTTGTTAGGTCATTGTATTATTTCTTTGTATTCCAAACACCTGTCTGTGGCAAAATTGTCCTTCTGAGAACTGTGACTTCACCTGCACCACCTTGGAATAACCCTGTTCCCGTGAACAGTGTCTCCCTCCACCCCCGTGTTGTGTTTGACCTGAAGAAGCTGGTCTTTGTGTGACTTTCATTGTTACTTTATAGCCCATGCTTTACATAATACACAACACTCTCTTAGGGGAATATCTGCAGTTCCTTTTCTAAGCGAGTTTGCAGTTCTTAAAGGACTTGCATGTTTGGTGTTTCATTGTATATTGTTAGTAGCCTTGCTGCTCTGTGTTATTTAAGAATGGAAGTGATGTAATACTTTGTGCCTGACTTCATCTTGTATGCTGCAACTTTAGAAGGTTAAATTACATAACAAAACAGTTATCAAATAACAACCATAATTAACAATGTTCAGTCCATTAACTTCTAGCAAGATTTAAAGAAAATATTCCATTGTCTACCCTATCTTTGTTAGTGTAAAGTCCTGTATGTAATTTATGTTTAATCTTAACTAAGGAAAACTATAGCCATAACTATCTGTCTTCAACTCTATCAAAGACCACAGAAGGAAAGTATATAAACTCTAGAAATGACAGAGACATATTGCCTGGTCAGTCACCCGAATGGAATGTTTTTCTGTAATGCTACATCTTCAGCCTATAGGCCATAGTGTATCAGACTCCTCAGTAAAGCATGAAACTTTAAAGTGTCTACCTGTATTGGCAGTTTGCCAGTCACTTTTTTTCTGTGTCCTCTTGAATGTCAAGCAGACTGTTCTTCCATGAAGCAGGAACCCTACAGCAATGTCCATCTTGTATCAGCAGTCACTTTTCTGTGGTCCTTCATGTCCAATTTATACAGCATAATGTCAAACAGTACAAATAAGAGCAGTATCTTGTCCAAATGGCTAGTCTTGCCAAATTGAAAGCAAACTCCTTAACGAGTTTCTTTGATGTCCATCTTCCTTCTGACACAGATGTTGTTGCCAGGAGCAGTTATGTCTCACTGTTAAGAAAAACCCCAAACCATTTTAAATGCCATATTCTGTAGGTCTTTGAATGCTTTGAAGAATGCCTGTCCATCTCAAATACATCTTGAAAACCTAACTAACTTAAGAGTAAGTTTTGACTATCATAGGTAACTATTTATAATCTGTACTAATTATACGTTATATTTCTAAATGAGATATATAAACACAATACCTAAATGAGAGGAGAAATATACATATCACAAAATTGACCTTAAATTTGTATCAATAAATGAAATCCATTCCAAAACAAAGTATTCATATCTATACTATAATACTTATTTTTTTTACCTTTAAATATAATGGTTGTGGTTATTAACCATTTACAACCAAGTCTATTTAAATGAAAACAAATATTTATAAACAACATTTGTAAATTTGGGAATCTTTCTTTCCAAACTGCTTCAACTGCATAGAGATGTAGTTTATATAGCATCTTCCATGATATAGGTTAAATAGGTTTTGGTAATGCTGTGAGGAAAGTTGCAGTATTCTTTGTTTACAATCATCCCCTTTTCCCAGTCACTCTGAAAACTGTGTGGCATCGTGTTTTGTTTTGTCATATTCTACACAGAAATATTGCCAATGTGTCGATCTGGAAATCTTTTAAGATAAGAGGCATACAGACTTATGATCCAGGTAGCATTCAGTTTTATTTCAGTATAGTTTAGCATTCATATAAAAGTCTTTATAGTGAATTATTAGATATTGCCATAGATTTTTGAAGAAATTCAGAAGCATTATATATATATGTGTGTGTATATACATATGTACATATATATATTCTCTTTTTCATAAAAATATATAAATCTCAAAATAATATCACTATATTTCGCTGTTTAATTGACATAGTATCTGATTAAATTCCTAATTATATTTTTGGCATAAAAATGTATAACTTAATTTTCCATTGATTTCCAGATGAAAGTATGCCAAAAAAAATATGTGTGCTTGATGGTGACATTCTGAAATCCACTGTGTCTTTGGAGTTATTCCTTTCCCTTCCTCAGTTCCTTTTGAGACTAATTAACTTTTATATCCTTATTTTATATTCATAATTAAATCACTTATGCTTGAGATGTCTTCTCTACTTTATTAAGTCTCTGTGTGTATGAGTATGTGTGTGTGTGTGTGTATGTGTGTGTATGTATGTGTGTGTGTGTGTGTGTATGTGTGTGTGGGTTCTAAGTCTGTGTGCATGTGTGCATGTGTTGTGCCTGCATGTAGAGGTCAGATGTTGATACCAGTTGCCTTTCTTTATGGATATTTGCTTTAGTGTGTGAGACAAGTCTCTTTGAAGCTGGAGTTTGTGGATTCATCTCCAGTTGATATGCAATTGAGGTCCAGGAAGCTTGTGTCTACCTCTCCAGCACTGGGAGTATAAATGCTTCTACATGGAGCTGTTTCACATGGGTGTTGGGGTTCCAACCACGATAGTTGCATGAAGAACATTGTACTGAGTGTTAGGAACTAGCAGTCAGCTGACCCCTGTCCCCAACAATGGGCAGGGCGCTCATGGCCATGTCATCGCTATGAAAAGCTTTACCTGGCTGACAGAGGACTCAGTTACACATGTGCAAGCCCCCCCTTTTAAAGCAAGCATTACAGTCAGGCTGCAGGGCTCTGAGTAAAACATCACTCCACAATCTCTCAGCTTGGATCCAGTTTTCCAGACAGATTAATTAATTACAGGGATAAAGCCTTACCTAGCCACCTATGTGCTTAAGGCAAGTAACTAAAGACAAATTTTGTATACTAAAGTATGCTAAACAGTCAGACAACCCTCAAATGCTCAGACATCTAGAGAATATGGCATTTAAAATGTTCCATTAAAAAGCTTTTATAACAGACAGACAGGCCAGCTGCTGGCATCATCCATTTCCTCCAAGAAGACTGATGGACACTGAAGAAGCTCCACCCACAAAAGTGGTAATGCTACCCACTGAGCAATCCGGCCTTTCATCTCAACTGCTGCAAAAGACTCTAAGGGCCATGGACAAAAGGGCAGTGGAATCATCTTTCTCCATGTTGCTTGGACCATCGGTAGGTAAGTCTTCCAAAACCTCCTAATCCATAGGTCTCATGCCATCAACAGAAGACAGATGTCCTTAAAGCCTCTTACTAAAACTGTGGAGGATCTGAGGGTGGCTGTCCATGCTGCCAGCTAGTAAGTCTCTAATCATTCAGGTAAAATTTTATCCTTCTCAAGAACTCTGATGCTTTTGACGACTGGTAGCTTTGTAAGCTTAAATCAGCAGCCAAGGCTCCAATTTTTACAAAACGTAATTCAAAATGGGTATTTTAAGGTTGCTACTGTTTATAGTCTTAACATTAAGCAATAAAGTGTTAATAAGCTACTAATCCAATTTTGACAGAGTATTAAACACCATACTATGCCACTATATGGTCATAATTGTAATTATAAGCTCACAATTAAAGTGCTTTTCATTGTGCTAAAAATCTGCCAGTTGTATGTGTAAATTCTTTCAGCCAACTCATTTCTAACATAAGTATGCTGCTAAAGTGTCTAATATTTATGTTTCACAAACTCAAATGAATATTTTAAGTTCTAGGGAGCAGAACTGGATCCATTTACAGGTCAGATTCACTCCTAATAAATATTACTCAACATTTTCCTGGCCTTGGGACTTCCTAACCTTGTCCTGGGATCCCCTTGGGAGCCCTTCCTCCACCTTTCTTCTTCCACTAAGTACTCAGACCTAAGAGACAAAAACTTAACCTCATCCTCTCCTCTGCTAACACCTTCCCAAGTCGCAAAAAGACGCCAGCATTCCATACACTCAGGACAACTATGAAACAACCAGCTACCAGGACATGGCAGCCCCCAAGCTTTCTTGGATCCCCCAAAGACGATCTATGCCCCCAAGTCAGCAGGAAGCAGTGTCGAGAACTCAATGTCCTTATTCCAAAACCTGCCATGCCCAACCCACACCTTTTTAATAACAATAAGAGGTGGGAATGTTAGGAACCAGCAGCCAGATGACCCTGCCCAATGATGGGCAGGATGCTCATGGCCATGTCATCACTACATCAGGCTTTACATGGCTGCAGGAGGACTCAGTTATGCATGCTCAAGCCCTCCTTTTAAAACAAGCATGCCACATGTGCCTCTCTCTCTCTGGCTTCTCTCTCTCCCTCTGGCCTCTGTCTCTCTCTGGTCCCCCCCCCCTCTTTCTCTCCTGCTTTTGGTTGGCCACCAGCTACCCCCATTTGTCTCCCCTCTCTCAATAAATTATACATGGGCGCTGAGTCTCATGTTTTTGTTTTATAGGCATTAGCTGCTGCAAAAGAACAACACTGAGTCTTCTCTGCTGTCTTATATTTGATTTTAAATGAGCTATAATTTAAATTTCCTTTGTTTCCTTTCCATGTTGTTGTAGTCTAGGCTAGCCTCTTACTCCATAGTTAGCATTTTCCATGCTAGATACATCTTACATTGTGTTATGAACATCAGGTGCATGTGCGCATGTACACAACACACCCACACACACACAGACACACACACAGAGTTAGGACTCAGGATGTCCACTTACCCAGAAATAAGTTTAAGCTGACTATTGGGGGATTTCTGGAGATTAGACAGAAACGAGTTCCCATCTTACCAAAGGAGGTATTCCCCTTAGCTCTGGCAGAAGGGACATATGGCTGCCTGACAGACCTGGAACTCTCTGTGTAGTCTAGGGTGAACCTACACTCACAGAGATCCACTGTATCTGCTTCTGGAGTGCTGGGATTAAAGGTGTGCACCACCATAGCCGGCCAAATTTTAAGGAGGACTTACTTGAAGACCATGAAAAAATATGGCAATACTTCATATGGCATACATTCCATCTCACACAACAAATAGGCATTTACAGAATTTCAGGTTACTCATGACAGCTGCAGGAAGCAGTGATTAGCCATAGGTCAAATGATGGAATATAGTGTGCAAACCCAAATATTCAGAAGAATATATATATATATATATATATATATATATATATTAAATAACATATATATATATATATGTTGTTATTTAATATATCAGCTCAGTTTTCTCTCTTCCCTTCCTTCCTCCCATGCCTCATGACCCTCTCACATCTCATCCCAATTCCCAATCCACAAGGAGGGTGAGATTTCCAGGAGGGATCATCAAACGCTGTCAAGTTCTTTGGAGTAAGGACTAGGCCCTTTCTACTGCCTCTAGTCTAAGGGAGTATCCTTCCATGGGGAATGTGCTCCCAAAGTCCTTTCATGCACCAGGGATTCATCCTGGTTTCACTGTCTGAGGTCCCTTAGACTGCCCAGGCCTTCTGTCTGAGATCCATGTACGGGGGGTCTGAGTCAGTCCAATGCTGGTTTCCCAGCTATCAGTCCGGGGGTCCATGAACTCCCCCTTGTTCAGGTCAGCTATCTCTGTGGGTTTCTGCACCCTGGTTGACCCCATTTTCCTATCACTCCTCCCCTCTTTGCAACTGGAATCCTGAGTTTGGCTGTGCATATCTGCTTCTGTTTCCATCAGCTACTAGATGAGGGTTCTGTGATGGAATATAATTTAGTTATCAATCACATTATCAAGGCTTTCCACTGTAGCTCAGATTGTTGGTTGGGGTCATCCTTGTACATATCTGTACATATCGCCCCTCCCCTTACCGCCCTTCTCCCTCCCAGTTTACTTCACAGATATCTTCTAATTTCCCTTCCCAGGGTGATCCATGTCTCTGTCTTAGGGTCCTCCATGTTACCTAGTTTTTCAGCAGCTCAGGACTTTAGTCTGGTTATCCTTTCCTTTTCATCTGATATTCACTTATGAGTGAGTAATATGATATATGCCTTTCTGAGTTTGTGTTACATGCCTCACAGTGTTTTTTTACCAATTCCATCCCTTTGCCTGGAAATTTCATGAGGTTGTCATTTTTTTTTTTTACAACTAAATAGTACTCCACTGTGTAAATGTAGCACATTTTCCTTATTTATTGTTCTGTTAATGGTTCCAGGTTCTGGATATTATGAATAATGTTGCTGTGGACATAGGATGGAACTAGGTAGCCTAAGTATGGAGGAATACAGTGTAAGAGCAATGAAAGAGATATCTTAATATACAGAACCACTACAGGCTTAATGAGAAACCTGGTACAAGGGTAAGTTCCAAGAATCCACAACAAGAACCCCAGCTAAGACTGTGAGCAATTATAGAGTACCTAAACTGTTCTATCCCTGTAATCAGATAAATGCATACCACTACTATATTCATAGAGTCCACATACAGTAATTAATGGAACATTGAGACAGACAACCAAGAACCAGGCTGAGCCCCAGCAAACCAGCCTATGAAAACGAGGAAGGCACATATGAGCAAGGGAGGTCAAGATCAGGATGGAGAAATCTACACAGACAGCTGAACCAAGCTCATGGAATCTCTTGAGTTCTAAACCTATGACTGTGGAAATCTAGGAGACTGAACTAGGCTCTCCATATGCGGGAGATAGTTGTGAATCCTGGACAATCAGAGGGGCCCCTGGCAGGAGGACCAGGATACAAATCTTGTACATGAGCTAGTTTGTTTGACCTCGTTACCTATGGTGGGATCCATGCACAGTCTCAAGGCATGGGAAAGGGCCCTGCCCCAAACTATTTTATCAGGCTATGTTGACTCCTCATGGGAGCCCTAATTTGTGAGGAGGAGAGAATTGGGTGTGGGCTGGGGGAGATGAGGTGTGTGGGAAGAGGTGTGGAAGGAGAAGTTTGGTTGAAATATAAAATGAGATTTAAAAACAGAAAAACATTCTTCATGCCAATATCAGGGTCCAGTTCATGGAGGGTCAAAATACAACAAACCTAATGCAGGGAAAAAGGGGAGGGATGTGCCTGGCTACTTAGAACATATGTTTAATCCCAGCACTTGGGAGGCAGAGGCAGGGGATCTCTGGGAGTTTGAGGTCAGCCTTGTCTACAAAGTGATTTCCAGTGGCCGATGGGCAACCTGTTTCAAATCATCCCCCTAAGTGGGGAGGTAAAAGCTTGACAGAAACTTCCTTCCTTCATGGGGCTTTCTAGCATTTCTCTGAATGTAGGCTAACTCCTGTCACCTCAGAAGACCAGGTATCCTATAATTTCCATGTATTCTACTGTCACCCAGGGGAAGCTGCCATTAGGCGATGCTGTCTTTATTAATGTTTCCACTCTGTATTTACCCCCTAGCTTATCCTATACAAGGTGGTGAAGGGAATGAGAAGCCAGAAAGCTACAGTGAGGACTGGAAGAGCCAGGCAGGTCAGAAACCATCAGTAAGATATACCCTAGCTCATATGTAGAGCTGATGGGGCACACAGAGGCTGAGCATCACTGGGGTTGTCTCCTCTTCCTGCTTCATCTGTGACTTAAGTTTCTTGACTATAATCCCTGAATAGCTTCCAGTTAAAAACTTGTGCCTTAGTTTCCAAACAAAATTAAGTAAGGGCTGGAGAGATGGCTCAGTGATTAAAAGCATTGGCTGTTCTTCCAGAGGAGCCCATCTGATTCCAGGCACCTCTGTGGTGCCTCACAATAGACTCAAATCCTAGTCTCATGGGATCTGCCCGTCTCTTCTGACATCCATAGGCTACAGGCACACATAGGGTACACAGAATAACAAACAAGTGCAACGTGCGTTCACATAAAAGTTTTAAAAAAATAACAAAGAAAGGGAAAAGGAAAGCAGCCACACTCCCCTGAAGTGGTCTGTGTTATCAGCTAATTAGAGAGGTTTTTAAAAGGAAAACTTCTAGAGACTTTGGTTGTGAACAGTCAAAAGTGAAGGCACCCAGGGCAAATCCCAGATCAAGACTTCAGTAGGTTAGGAGTGGAAAACAGTTGTGCACTCTACTCCAGCCACATGCAGGGCTGATTCCAAGTTCTATGCCTGGCCTTCCTTGGCTCAGCACGGTGGAATGAATTATTTTAGCAAGGAATACAATGAATGCATGCACCATCTTAAGCAATTTTTCTAAATAACTTTCCCCTTTTATGTACTATGAATGTCTGCTAGGTTTTTCCTGAATTTACTTTTTTATCAATATGGACTGGAGTCATCACCCACTAATACCCAAAGAAAACACTTCCTAGAGAAAGATTCTGCTGTAAGGATGAAAACCTAGACAGAAATAAGCAGGTGTCTGCAGTGTCCTCTTAGAAGACTTATGAAATGAATTTTATTCACAACTGTACCTGATAATTGCCATAGACACTCTAATAGCAGTTCTAAACCTGGAGAGTTCTTTTGTGCAACCAGGACCATCTCTGGATCTGTAAAGCCTGAGTGTCCTTCAGCGTGGGCAAGCAGCCCCATGGTGGCATCTTTGCACTCCTGGAATCTCCCCAGGAGCAGCAGCAAGTATTTCCTCTGAAATACAAGAGCTTTTTGTAATTTTAGCTCTCAAGTATTTACCCAAAATATTCTGTATTTAAAGAAGGGATGAATAAGACATCAGTGAAGTCATTTTACTAACATGATAAAAAAAGAAAACAAGTGCTGGGCCCTAGGCTGTCACCTACTGTGTCTGACAAACTCACAGGAGACAGAAGCTGCCTTTGGTGTACACCTACAGAAACCAGTCATGCTTTGTGTTTATTTGGGGCTTTACCTTTTACCCTAATTTATGGCAAATATTCTGGCCATTATTGTGTAGGTTTTAAAATACTGAATTTCTTTTTTAAAATTGCAGTCACTCAATCCTCTATGTTCATACATAAGTTAAAGTTCTCCAACCCTGTATGATCACTTTATAGTTGGAATAAGTATTCCATCTATGTTTCTTTCTTTCCAATTTGGAGTTTATTTAAACGGATCAAGGCAGTTTTACTATTGCCTTCATTGTGAGCATTAGAGAGGTCAGGCCACTTTCAGGGCACGATGCTCTTCCAGGAACTGGAATGGCACTTTGCTTAAGAGCTGAAAGAAATTATTTCTGTGTGTCTCATAGGAAAAAAGACTCTGGGGAATAGGGTCACACCACTGCCAGCAAGAAAAGCAGACTTGAATGTGTTGCAATTCTGGGAATGCCTCTCTACAGATCACTGATTCCATGTACAGGTAAGAGTGAAGGAACATGGTCTATGGTCACTTCCAGCTTTGAATCCTGGAGATACCATAACCAGAAAAAGTGGTTTAAGGGAGAGAGGTAGGACAGGAGACGATATTTAGGACTGACCTGAAAGACCCCCACTATGCATATTGCCTGTTTGAACTGCTCTTGCCAATTTGCCAAGGTCAAGTTATGGGAAAAATACAGGAGGGAACCAGGTGCTGCTCTCATCCAACGCCAACCAGATATCTGTGGTCTGCAGCTTGGACCAAAACAAGATCAGCAGGGCGGTATCCAGGATGCTGAGATAGTCATAACTGAATTCTTTGTATTCTTTGTGCCAAACCCGAATAACCAACTGTCCTTGGTTAACTACAATCACTACAGAAAATTCTCCTGCCTAATATAAAACAAAGTACATTTCTCCAAATGACAATCTTTAAAATATGTATGTTTTTATACTACCTTTGCAATGTAATAATGAAATTTAATTTAAAATTTAAGTACTTATATATGAAGTCACAAGACAATGCCTGTTCTTCAGTGTCATGACAAACAGATGAGAATCGTGGGCAGA
The DNA here is from genome assembly GCF_943737965.1 of Phodopus roborovskii. NCBI lineage: Eukaryota > Metazoa > Chordata > Mammalia > Rodentia > Cricetidae > Phodopus > Phodopus roborovskii. The sequence goes on from NW_026125870.1 coordinate 28,231, forward strand.
GGGGAGGAAGCCATTTTAGAGATGGAAAGGTGGTCATGGAATGAATGTGAAATTAAAACACAAAGGGGTGGCTGGGCACTGGTGGTGCACGCCTTCAATCCCAGCACTTGAGAGCTGTAGGCAGTGGAATCTCTGCGAGTTCAAGCCAGCCTGGTATACAGAATGAGTTCAAGGACAGCCAGAGCTGCTACACAATGAAACTTTGTCTTGAATAACCAAAGAAAGAAAGAACGAAAGAAAGAAAGAAAGAAAGAACGAAAGAAAGAAAGAACGAAAGAACAAAGAGGACTCTATGAAGGAGAGGAACAACTGGAGAATGGCCAGGGATTGGGAGAAGGCAATGAGGCTGGGGAAGAACTGAGAACAAAGAATGACACCTGTATGAAATACCATAATGAAATCTATTACATAAAAGATTAATTTAAAAATCAGGTGTTAAAAAGGAATTGTACAAACATAGAAAGATTTGTCTGCATAGTCATAATTTTTTTCTTCTGCCATGAGGATTCCTAATAGCCTGTTATAGAAATTGGTCTCAACCAAATTGACCTCAACCATCTTAATTTTTTCAAAGGAAGTGACTTAGAGTAAAATGGCCAAAAGTCCCCAGAGCATCTAAGACAGCTGCAACTTTGTTTTCTAGTGTTCAATGAGTGAACTTTGCTCCAGGCATGTAATCAGGAAAAAGTTTGTAGGGATGACTGGAGACATGGTTCAGGTGTTAAAATACAGGCTGTTCTTCCAGAAGACCTGGGTTCAATTCCCAAAGCTGACATGACATCATAGAAATAGCTGGAAGTCCAGTTCCATGGAATCCAATACCATCACCTGAGTTGTTTACAAGAGAAAATGATTGTTTGCCTAGATCTAACCAGATGAGATAAATGCATAAAAATGTCCTGTTCACTAGGTAAAGCATAGGTTACCTAGGCACAAGTTAGGCAGACTTTTAAAACCATGGGCTGGATGTTTTCCAGCTCTGTGGTTTTACCTCTAAAAGATGCTTGCTATGGGGCAATAAATGAGTACCTGCTTGAGTAGACTCCCTGCTGCATCTGATTGTCTCTGTGATCCTGGGAGGTTGGGAGACAGGCGATCATGATGCACTTACCCTTCCTCTAACTCAGTTCAGCCTTCTGAGGTTGGGTTATGATCCTGCACAGGACATTTTGGTAGCAAGAGCTAAGACACTGAAGTAACTAACATTTTCGGTAATGGCTAAGAAAGCCAGGGTGGCTGAGGCACAGTAAGTAGATGACAGAATATATAATTATTGAGAGAACTTGGAAGACCTCATGAGGGTGATTTTGCTCTGAATGGTTTATGTCTTAGTTAGCTTTGTCAACTTGACACAGCATACAGTTGCCTGAGAAGAAAATTGGGCTGTGGCATGTGTATAGGATATTTTGTTACTATTAATTGATATAGAAAGGCTCACAAGTCTGTGAATGGTATCATCTTTAGGCACATAATCCTAGAATGGATATGAAACCTAGATAAATCTCAGGAACTCAGAGATTAGGCTGCTAGAATTGTTCCTTAATGGTTTCTGCCTCAAGTTCTTGCTTACGTTTCTGCCCTGGCTCCTTTAGGATATGGATTGTGACCTGGAAAAATAATTCAAAAGAAACCCTTTTCTTCCCACATGGATTTTGTTAGAGCTTTTTACCACATCAACAGAAATAGAAATTGGTCCTAGGAAAGTGAGATGTAGCTTTGATAGACCTGACCTTGTGCTTTTGGTTTGGATTTTATGCTTGGAACAATAGTGTTTATTGGAGTAATTTTGGTGCTTTAGAGAAAAATGCCATTGACTATGCAGAGCTTGATGAGTAGTTGCTATGTGAATTTGAAAGATAATGTTGAGGAAAATGTGGTCTGTGGAGGCCAAGGTCAGAAGGTTTGAGAAGGTTGCAGTGCCAAATTTCGAACTGGACTGGGGTCATTCATATGAGATTGTTACTAAGAAATCATGGTTTCTGGTCTGCTATTGTTAGTAAGAGACCAAACCATCGAGGTGGCATCGTCTGTACTTCATTGAGAGAACAGCGACACTTTGTCCTCAGGACACATGTGTCCACAACACACAAGTCCACAGTCTAAAGAGGCCAAAGCTAACTTGACAGTGTGAAAGAGTCACTCACATGGTACTGGCTTTGAAGGGGATGAAAGCTGCAGGACTGAGGGTCAATGGAAAGAAGCTAAAGCTTGGGCCCAGTTTGGCACTGTGGAATTATGGAAGAGACATCAAGAGAGGATATTGGTGAAGGTTCAACCTCAGTTTCAATAGAGACCCAGGGTACTGAGGATGCTTGGACTGTGGATTGTCTTCCAAGGACAGTAGCAGGAGTAGAGTGCAGCCAGCCTGAGCCTAAACAACAAGCTCCTGATGGCAACTTTGGAGAGCTGGTAGTGTCCAAGCCCTTTGGAACCAAGAAGATAGTGGCTGAATTACAGAGGGCAGACACTACTCTACAGAGTTGTATTTGTAGTCCTGAAAGTATTATATGGTGCAATAGTTGTTTTGATTCTGTATTTCAGTTTTCTTTATGGCCTAAAATATGATCTATAATGGAGAAAAGTCCAGGGGTTGCAGAAAGAATGTGTATTTCATTGCTTTTGTTTGGAATACTATCTCTATGTCCAAGTCATGTAATCTATTGTTCATATTGTTTTTTGGATTTATTTTTGTTTGTATTGATGACATACTTACCAAAGCAATAGTGGGTTATTGCAGACAACCCACCATTGTATCTGTATGTATTTGTCCATTAATTTCCAGTTGTATTCATTTTATGAAATTAAACACAGTGATATTCACTGAACTTATAATTGTCACAGTTTTGTGATGACATATTTGCACAGGAAATTAACACATAGTGTATTTAGTGACTGCATGTGTGTGACAGAGAAGAGAGAAGAGAGAAACAGAAGACAGCGAGGAGAATAGGGGATCAAATCAGGGCCCGTGAACTTGTTCAAAGGCTAGAAGAGAAGAGTCCCATCCTTATATGCTGGCTAGAATACATGGTACTCCTACCTCAGCATCTTAGTGTCTGTTATTACAGGATGTACCACCATGACCAGACAAGGTCTCTTTAACACATGGAAATACATTCCAGGTGCTGCTGTAATTTGCAGTTTGTATTGTATCATTAGTGAGGCATATGATGGCTGATGGTGAGTATGCTCAGGGGTTCAGATGCAACATAATCTTAAACTTCTAAATCAGACTTATAACTGATGTTATCCCTATCTATCATTACTTTGGGTTCTATCAGTTATTTCTATAGATGTTCTACCATTTCATCTTGACTTCTCCCCAGTGTCTGTATGCCATTGTATCAGTATACCATGGGATTCATTTTGTTTCTTTTTATAAAGTGGTTGTTTTTTTATTTTCTTAATTTTGGCTTTTTAAAAACAAATGTTCCTAGACCTTCACAATGGTAAGATATATTTAGAGTTTCTTAGATGAAACAATGTAGGGGTGAATAATTTATATTAGTTTGCTTGTTTTCAAAAATAACAGAGTATATGTGAGATAAATTCATTAGAATTCTTTTAAAAAATGAAAAACCACACCGTGATCACCTTTGGCAATGCAGGATTTGTGTAACATTGTGGTGTGGTCTAAGCTATTCAAATATGTTTTCTTTTGAGCTATTGGGTGCAAGGTACTTCCAAGGAAGTACCTATCACATGCAGGTCTCAGGGGAAACCAGAATCACCTGAAAGTCTAATGACTGGAATTTGCTTAATTCATAAGAAATGTTGATTTCCAAGGAAAGGAAGTGATTGGGTTTGTACATTCTTTTTCAAATCAGAACTAAAATGGTTTGAATTTTTTGCTGTTCTCCCACAGGAGAGATGCATCTTCTTTGTGTGTCTAGTCTTTACAGTAGTCTGAATACTTGTAGGCCAGTAAGATTGATTCCTCTCCAAACCAACAGTAGCCTTAGCATCATCCAGCAATTTTCCTTGTAAAAGTAACACAAAATACTTTCATTTAGAATAAATGTATTTTATTCTGAGTATAAGACCATATAGGCCTTTGTTACAACACTTCAGAAGCTGAGTTCATATGCTGTGATTACTCAGTGGTATAAACATCCTTGGAGACCTCAATTTCGTGATCATTTATTCCATTAATTAACAGTGCAGTTAATCTACAATTTCATCCTTTGCCTTAGTAGGACCACCTACTATTATTTCATGCAGGGTCTGGCCTGCAGACACATTGGAGGACAAAGAGAGAAGGCAGTAGATTGAGTATGGCAGAGCGAAGGTAGGAACATGGAGGCCTGGCCCCATGATGGGAGGCAGACATCCTGGGACAGGGCTGGGTTTGAGCAGGTAAGGTAGCAGGGCTGGGGAGAGCCATTCTGTCTGGCTGAACCAGGAGACCTGATGCCTGCACTGCCAGACTCCTTTCTACCTGATGTCACACAAAACCCATGTCCTTCTACAGAATTGCTCTGCAGCCTCAGCTCTTAAACGCTCTAAAGGGAGTTTTGTGACTGGTTCATGTTTAAGCTTTCTGAGTGGGTGTTTAGTGGTTTCTTTGATCTCACCCCTGCTCTGGTCCCCACACTGCTGCACTTGTGTGTGTGTGTGTGTGTGTGTGTGTGTGTGTGTGTGTGTGTGTGATTGTACTGTGACACCTGCTTCCCCATTGGAACAGTGTGCCACAGGTGAACTTGTCTGTTGGAGTGTTTTTAGAAGCCTTCTTCTTCCTTCTTTCTTCTTCTTTCTTCCTCCTCCTTCTCCTTCTCCTTCACTTGTATGTTTGTGTAGAAGTCTTTTCATGGCACAAGACCTTCGGTAGTGTGTGGAATTCTAAACATGGAAAGGTTCTATACATTAAACAGCACTTGTAGAATTGCTGTTAATGTATTTATTATGTATCTGGTGTGTTCAATTTTCTGTGGGCATGCATGTATGAGAAGACCTGTAAACAATCCGGAATTTTATGTAGGTGTCCTCCAGTGGGCTAAATGAATAATTTCACACAGGAATTGAATGTAATGATTTCTGTCTGGAATGACCTCTTTGAGCTCCTAAAATTTGCTTCTTAAAATTACCTTTGAGATATTATATTGTCATACCTGGGACAATTAAGATATATTCTAACATGTTTTTCCTATTTTACTGGCTGGTTTTGTGTTAACTTGACACTAGCCACAGTCAACTGAGGAGGAAGCCTCAATTGAGAAAATGTTTCCTTAAGTTCTGCTTGTAGGCGAGTCCATAGGCCATTTTCTTAGTGATTGATAGGGGAGAGCCTAGCCCATTGTGGGCGGTGCAGTTCTCTGCTTGTGGTCCTGGGCTGTTTAAGAATGAAGATTGATGAGCCAGACCACCTGAAACAGAGTACCAGGTGATCCTACATTCAAAACAGCTGGACAAAGCAGCCTTACAGACTACAGCCAGGATTTCTGAATCTTCTTTGAATTCCGCATGACAGTTCCCTTTACCAGCAGGAAGTAGTTTGGAAAGAATAACGCCCAAATTCCCAAATATTGTCTATAAATGTTTGTTTTCATTTAAATGGACTTAGTTATATGAAATAAACAAAAGAAAAAAGAAAAAAAAAGAAGAGCTATGAATGGCTGGAGAATTATAATCAAGGAAAAATGAAAACTCTTCAGCTTCAAAAAAAAAAAAAATGAAGATTGAACAAGCCATATGCAGCAAGCCAATGAGCAGCACCAGCTCCTCCCTTCAGGTTCCTGCCCTGTTAGAGTTGTGCTGACTGCCTTTGATGATGAACTGTGGTATGGGAACAGAAGCCTCTCCTAGTTGCTTTGGTCCTGGTGTTTCATCATAGCAATAGTCACTCAAACTGAGAGACTTATGTTCCTTCTTTCTTCTCTCACATTAACAGAGGAAAGCAGGTCAGTAATGACTGAAGAGTGGTACTGCAGAGATTTGGTGGTGCATGCTCAGCATTAGTTTGTTACAGAATAGGTGCAGCAGCTATCTCTATATTTCAAAAATAAAGTTATCCGATTTTCTCATAAGTGCACACTATGTAAGGTCTAGATTAGAATGTCTCTCTGTAGCAGCATTCTGTATAAAAATGGAGGAACAGGGAAATCAGCATCTTTAGAAGCCCAGCTTTGCCTACCATTGTGCAACCTGATGAACTGAGCAAGGTCCATGCATGGAAGGAATTGAAGATGGTGTAGACATCCCTTTGCAGACACAGAACCTTTGATTCCACAGTACTTTTCCTGTCTGTTCTCCTCCCTGAACCCTACCTCTTTCTTTTTAGCAGTCTTAGGCCATTTCCAGGGAGGCCTCCTGTTAAATGTGTAATCCAAGCTGGCTTCAGAAAAGGATGATTGTCCTGTACGGGATTTAACTTGGTGTAAATCATTTTATAACATATATTATGTTATTTCTAAAAAGATCATTTTTGTGTTCTATAGAAATGAAAATTTTCAGTGGAACAACTTGATAACCAAGAAAGATATTTTGAAAGCTCTAGGTCTTATTTTTTGGTTTTCTTTGGTGTGATTAAACAGCTCAAATTTAAGTAGTGGTGGAGAGTGTTTCTTTAATAGAAAATAAATTTAATAAAAATTACATTCAGGCTGGAGCAATGGTCAGCATGCAAAGTGCTTTTTGTGCAACCAAAGTTCAGGTCTCCAACACCATATAAGAAACCAAGCCTGGTGGTGTGTGTCCATAGTCACATCCCAGTGAGCCATGGATGGAGACAGGAAGATGCCTGGAATTTGCTGGCCAGCCAACATTATGAGCTACTGCTTTAGTGGTGAGTGATACAGGATGGTACCTGCAGTCAACCTCTGGCCTCCCCTGCACACATTCAGGCAAGGACACCTGCACACACATGTACACACAAATGCTACTCACCAGTATACTCAGAAATTAAATGTAGGGGAAAACACTTGTACTTCCAGTTGGAAACCACAGAAGAATTTCTATACCTGTTTTCAAGATTTAATTATGGCTGTAGATTTAGTGTTACTAAACTCCAAGCTAGATAAAATTTTTGATAGTTGAAACTGAGATGAACCTATTGTGTCTCTATTAAGAAGAGGTCTGATGATATTATTTTCATAATAATATTACTGTGATAAAGTTTTAGAGCCTCAACTCTATCATAAGTATTGTCATAGTGATATGTATCAATACTATGAATAAGGATTCACTATACTTCACCCATTATTGACATATATATGAGATGGCAATTCTGATGAGATGATTGTATTTTATGTATCCTAGTCCAATGTTAGACACAATGTATGTGATTAAAGACTATTACCTTTTGTTTTTTTTTCTTTCTGCCATGCAGCTTAAGTGTTTCCTGCTCCTTTATCCCTAAATGTTTTCATCCTCATCCATATCTCTTATAATTTTTTTAAGCGTTTAACGTTTTCGTGATAGCAGTGTCCTTGTTTTAATTTCTGTTGGCTATGTTTTTAAAAACAAATCAGAAGTGCAAGAGGTCTCCAGGATTAAACATTTTTTCAAATTAAACTTAAAGAAGTTGTATTGCTGTGGATGGTAATTTAATTATATGAATGATATGCTAATGTTGAAGGCTAGAAAGCATCAGTCTATGAAATTTAGATTATTTTCTATTTTCCTTTATAGATAAGGCTACAAACCACAGTTTGAGCTAAATTTTGGAGCACAACCTCATTATATTTAGCATAAAATTAACGTCCCTGAGACCCATGTAGGATAATAGATACCCTTAACCTCCATATGTGTCTCAAGCTTTGACCTATTTGAAATATCCTAAATACTCTGGGCACCTGCCTCATTCTCCATCTTCTCACTCTGAGCTGATTTTCTTTCTTTGAGACAGGTTCGTTTCTTCCTCCTGTTTCAAAAACATCCAGTTATTTTGCAGCACAATAAAGTTCTCTTTTAAGGACAGGACAAGTGTCCATTGTTTTGTCGCTCCATTTTAGTGATAGTTTGAATTAAATAAAATGACCCAGAGCTTTCATAATGATAGAAAAAGAACCTAGATGATGATTCTGCTTTCTCTCCCACCCATCCCCATAGCTTCCTCAGTATTGTCTAAAGCCTAAGGAGATGAACAGACTACCAAGAAGATGACTAAAAACATTTCAAGCTGTGAAGGAGATGAACATAGCTTGAATATTAATGAAATGAACCCATGAGATGTTCAAGAATGGTTGTCAAAGTGTAGAATCAGATGGGAATCATGATTCTACTGAAATGAGAGCTCTTCCCAATGGCCAAACAGATGCCAAATCAGGTCCTAGTTGAGCTGAGTGCTTCCGGTATCAGCATAGTTCTGAATTGAATGTCCATGTAAGGAGGGTGGCCATCAGCACACCTTGTACTTTAATGATGACTTTTGTCCCTTCTTGCAAATTTCAGCAGTATGGTAGTAGAAAGACCTAAAATATTTAATAAACTTTGAGGGAGCCTTGTGGCTTTATTCAACAGCTATTTATTGAGTATTCACAATGCAGAGATAAGGAAGGAAGATGGAAAGAAACCAGTGTACTACTACCAGACCTATGCCCACAAGAATGCACATGTTTCTCCAGATTACACAGTGATAAGAGCACTTTTCAGACAGGATGGTCCCACAGCTATGTCAGTCCTAAAATAACACACAGAAACTCTATTGCTTATATGTCGAGTGCTATCACCTTGCCTGCAAGAACGAGGCTCAACAACAGGATTCTTCTGCAGCTATGTTTATTGTGCGGCTCATTACAGCTAGTTGAGGGAAGACCCCCGAGGAGGAAAAAGGGCTCTGCTTATATATGCTCAGAGGAGTCCATTACTGACAGGTGCAGCCCACAACGGTCATACCAGTCACCCCATGACGTGGATTGCTTATCTGTGCCTTGCTGGCTTATGGACAGGAAACGGGCACCATCTTCGGGAATGGCACCGGTGACTCTCTACACTTATAAAGCTCTGGCCAATTAATAGAGCTTCTTACTGACTGACTATGTCTTAAATTCTATCAATCTAATTGTTTCCACATGGTCTTATCTTACTGGAGAAAGGGTCTGGACCTCTTCTCTCTTCTGCTACATCTTGACTCCTCTACTACATCTTCCAGAAACCTCCTTGTTTCCTAGTCCTGCCTATTTTGCTTTCTTATGAGACAACAGGGCTTTTAAGCAATAAGAGAAACCTATTTATAGAGACATTTTCCATAATCTCCTCTTTTGTGTCTAAAATAAAAAGAAGGGCTTTAACATGAATATAGTAAAATGTAAAACAAAAATGTTTCAAATAAGAAGTGGAGGTATTTATATTTAGTCCATTAACATTATCAGGAATTAAAGAAACTATTCACTCACCTATTGTGTCATTTCGGAACTAATGTCCTATTTGTAACTTTTCTTTAATCCTAATTAATATAAACTATAACCATAATTAAATGTCTTCAACTCCATCAAAGCCCACAGAAGGATAATATATAAACCCTATAAATGACAGAGACAACTTGCTTCCTGGTCAATCACCCTTAGGTCTTCTCTAATGTTTCATCTTCAGGCTATAGGCCATAATATGAGGCAGACTCCTCAGCAGAGCAGGAAACTTTAAAATGTCCAAGTGTATTGGCAGTTTTTCATTCACTTTTGTCTGTATCCTGGAGAATGTCTGGCAGACTCTTCCATGAAGCAGGAACCCTGTAGCAAAGTCCATGTTGTATCAGCAGTCACTTTCATGTGGGTCCTGCATGTCCAGTTTATAAAGCATATATATAGCTACAAAGAGTCTAGACAAGAGCAGTATCTTGCCCAAATGGCTAATGTTGCCATATTGGAAGCAAACTCCACAGGAGTTTCTTTGATGTCTATCTTCCTTTCTGATGCAGGTAGTGTGGCCAGGAGCATTTATGTATCACTGTCAAGAAAAACACTAAACCATTTTAAATGCCATATTCTGTAGGTTTTTGAGAGGTTTGAAAAGTGCCTATCCATTTGAAACATATCGCTGTATAGCTAGAAAACCTAACCAACCTAAGTATAAGTTTTGACTATTGTAGGTAACGATCTATAATTTGTACTTAATTATACATTACATTTTCAACATCTATAATAACACAATACCTAAACAAGAGGAGAAATATACATACCACAAAATTGACCTTAAAGTAGTTATAACTGAAAATCCATTACAATACAAATTATTCATTTCTGTACCATAATCCCCTTTGACCTTTAAAAAAGAAATTGGCTGTGGTCATTAATCATTAATACCAACCCCATTTAAATGAAATCAAACATTTATAGACAATATTTGGGAATTTGGGCATCGTTCTTTCCAAACTGCTTCCTGCTGGTTGGGGACGCTGTTTGGGGGATCCTAAGATGTAGAAATCCTGGCTGTAGTCTGCAAGGCTGCCTTGTCCCAACTGTTTTGAATGTTGGATCACCTGGAACACTGTTTCAGTGGGTCCTGCTTGATAAAACCATGTTAGTCTAGAAGGAATCCACAGCTTTTCATTTTCTATGGAGACAAAAATAGAAATTCTTTTCCCCAGTAACCTGTCCTTAGACTTAAAATTTATTGCCAAAGCATTTTTAAAATAGACAAGTTGGATTAATTTAGCAGCATTGATAACCAAGTATGTTTTAGCAGTTGTTCCTTCCTTACCAATTGAGTTAAGGATACACAATAGCATACAGTATCCAGATTGTCTGTGTACTTTCCATCTTTATGTGGCTTTTTTTATTATTCTATTTCTTATACTTCTGTTTTCTTTTTTAATTTCTTGAAACAGGGTCTCTCTTTGTAACATTGGCTGCTCTGGAATTCACTCTGTACACCAGGCTGGCCTTGAAATCACTTAGAACTGCTTGTCTCTGCCTCCCAAGTGCTAGAAATAAAAGGCATGTGCCACCACACTCAGATAATCCCTTCCTTCCTGCCTTCTTCCTTCCTCTCTAAAACTACTTTTCCTTGTTTGTTTTTTTCTCCCAAACCAATGTATAATGTAAAATACACTGTAAACCTTTAGAGGTCTTTCTTTACCTTAATGTATCCTTACTATAAATCTCTATCTTTTTCTGGCCACAAGTCTTTTATCTGCTAAATAAAATCATTGCTTTCCATTGTGGCAGAGGTATATTTAGCACTATCAGTGAGAGCTGTGTTCACCGCATTGATCTATACTGTAATCAAGGAGCATGCTGCCAGCTTGAGGCTTGGAGATGTGCTCACTGCCACTGCTAGCTGCTATACACTCCATTCAATTGTTTGTCTGGCCTCTTGAAAGAGCTGTGAGGTTTTTGGTTATTAATGTCTAGTGCATGGCTCTGCTTGGCTCTAGGAAAACAGAGCCCACCTGAGAAAATTGTTACTACTAAGAACCCATGCTTATCTCTGTTCTTTTGTTTTTAAATATTTTTTTAAGCCTTTGTTAACTTTTAGGACGAAGTTCATAATACCAACATTGTAGAAAAATGTTACTTTTTACATGTTTTTTCTGTCATGGCAGCTGAAAGTGCTGCTCTTTATCCATAAATGTTTTAATTCTCATCCATTTCTTTACAACTTTAGTCAAGTTTTGTGATAGCTGTGTCCTTGTATTAGTTTTTGTTCGCTGAATATTAAAAAAGAAATCACAAATACAAGAGGTATCCATTATTAAACAACTTTTTAAAAATAAACTTAAATAAGAAAGGTGCAGTGCTGTGGATGGTAAGTGCATTGTATGAATATGTGCCACTAGGCTATGGGACTCCTGATGGAGACATGCAAATTATTGAGGGCTAGAAAGCATCAATCTCTGAAATGTAGATGATTTCCCTTATAGAAAAGGATAAAAACCACAGTTAAATGTAAATCTTTTGCCAGTAGCTAATTATCTTTCCTGTAAAGTTAAAGTCCCAGAAAACCCATGAAGGATGACATTCTTGACAACCTTGTGTGTGTCATGCTTTGAGAAACCTGAAAGCCACAGAAAATACTCTGAGCACCTGCCCTACTCTCCATCTTCTGACTCTGATCTGATTTTCTTTCTTTCATACATTTTCATTTCTTTTTTCATTCATTTATTCATTATGTCTGCATGTATCCCTGCAGGCCAGAAGAGGACACAAGATCTCTTTATAAATAGTTGTGATCTATCATGTGGGTGCTGGGAATTGAATGCAGAAACTCTGGAAGAACAGTCAGTGCTCTTAACCTCTGAGCCATCACATTTTCATTTCTTAGTCCCAATTCAGAAATATCTAGTTTCTTTGCAGCACTCTAATACTTTCTCTTGTTAAGGACAGGACAAACATCCTTGGTTTTGTTACTCCTTCTTAGTAACAGTTTGGGTTAAATAAAATGACCCAGAGCTTTAATTAGGACAATAAAAATCTTAGATAATAATGCTGCTTTCTTTTTCTCCCCTTTATCTTGCTCAGTATAGAAAAAGAAAGTCCAATGAGATTGGCAGACTAAGAAGAAGTCTAAAACAATTTCAAGCTGTAAATAAGATGAACACAGCTCAAATATTAATGAAGGAACAGTTGAATGTCCAAGAATGGTTCTCAAGGTGTAGAATCAGATGGGAATCCTGATTCCACCAAAATGAGAGCTCTTCCCAATAAAAAGAGACTCCTAATCAGGTCCTGGTTGAGTTGTGTGCTTCCAGATTTTCAACATAGTTCTGAGAGGAATGTCAGTGTAAGAGAGTGGCCATCAGCCACTCATTCTAGACTTAGATTACTCATGGGGTGCATGACTGAGAAAATCGCTCCTTCTCCCACCCCCACTCTTTCAATGTCTTACTGCTATCATGAGTTGTCTAACTGAACTTTCCCAATTCCTGACGTGATTACAGGGCAATGTAGACTTGATTTAAGTTGTCACAATTATGTTTGAAGTATAGGCATCTCTAAATCACTGCTACTGTAAACATCTTTGGTGTGTGATAGATGTAAGGTTTTTAGTTTCCCCCTTTTGATATGTCTGTCCACTAAACACCACATTTATGATTAAATTTACTTTAGTTTTTACCTGCTAATTTTAACAGACCAAATGTTAAAACAAAGAAGTGCTCAGTCTGAGACACACTCCAGGAATGATTTGGAGGGAGGAGAAAGAAATGGCTTGCTAGAGCAGATGGGGGAGGAAGATATTAATATTAATTCACAAGCAGGGCTCAACTCAGTCTAACAAGTTCATTGGGCACAAAATTCCATACTAGTCATTTCGGTAAAGAAATAGAACTGACAAAGGTCTGATTGTTTCCACAAGCCAGGTAGTGTCAGAAATATGAAACTGCTTGTGCTAAAACTTCAGATAAAGTCCTAGAAGAAAGGCATGTGTTTTAAGGCCTTTAAGTCTGGGAAGTGAGTGTGGATGGGGTTTGTTCTCAATTCTAATTCCAGCCCCTTCAGGAGCAAGATTCCCAAGGAGAAGTCCCCTGGGTAAGGAGAGCCTCTGCATAGCTTCAGGGAACAAAGAGCTGGGAGAAGCCTGTGGCAGCAGGATTTATTCTCCTTATATGAGAACCAGGGTGGGCAGCAACCAGCTGAGACTAGGAGGAGGGACTTGGTTTGGGGTTAGGAAGGAGTGGGGTGTCCTCAGGGTGCTCCTTCAGCTTGGGTTGATAGACCATAACCATGTGGTCCCACCCTAGCCACCTCAGTACCCACTGAGTTTTGACTGATCCAGCAGCCACTGCTTCTGTGTTTGGAAAGGAACTGTGGTGTGGTAGAACCTTCCACTCCCTGGCTGGGGAGCAGCTGCTGGAACTGCTCACCCTTCTCTTGTGTTTCCATGTGGGCCAAATGGCATTGGTGATGGTGGGGCCAGTGATGAAGGCAGGAGTGGCCAGTGAGCTCTGAGCTTGCGCCAGGAGGCCACGAATTTCAGTCCACTTGCATCCAAACAGATCGTTCCTCTCTACATAGTCCAGCCTGGTTTGCAGATGCAATTGAGGATGAGGAGAGATGAAGGAAGATTGAGTATGGCAGGCAAAAGTAGGAGCACAAGGGCCTAGCCTTGATGGGAGGCAGTTATTCTGGGGGCGGGGTGGAATGGGGAGGGCGGGGCCGCGAGGCAGGGGTTGGGCTAGGAAAAGCTGCCCCCTTTGGCTGCAGTGGGAGATGTGATGCCTGCACTAACAGCCTCCTTTCTGCCTGGTTCCACACAAAAGCCTCTCTTAGCCCCACCATACACTGCTCCTGAGTAGCTCTGCAGCCTCAGCCCTTAAACATTCTAGAGGGAATTTTGTGACTGGTTCGTGCTTTGAGCTTTCGAGTGGGTATTTAGGGGTTTCTTCATTCTCAGGGATTCCCCTGCTCTGATCACAAGCCTGCTGCATTTAGGTGTGTGTGTGTGTGTGTGTGTGTGTGTGTGTGTGTGTGTGTGTGTGTGCCTGCTGCATTTAGGTGTGTGTGTGTGTGTGTCTGTGTGTGTGTGTGTCTGTGTGTGTGTGTCTGTGTGTTTGTGATTGTCCTGTGACAGCTGCCTCCCCAGTAGCTTGAGTGTGCCACAAGTGGACTTGTCTGTCGGAGCGTTGATTATTATTGTTGTTGTTGTTGTTGTTGTTGTTGTTAGTAGTAGCAGTAGTAGTAGTAGTAGTGGTAGTATTTCTCCTCCTTCTCCAATTCCTCCTCCTTCCTTCTCCTCATTCTCCACATCCACCTCCTCCTTCTTCTACTGATCCTCCTTCTCTTTATTTTCTTGTATATTTGAGTAGTATGTCTTTTGTCAGTGTGTGGAATTCTGAGCATGGAAAGGTTTTAAAAATTACACAGCACCTGTAGAATTGCTGTTAATGTATTCATTATGTATTACATGAGTTCAATTTTGTGTGGGAATACATGTATGGCAAGACTTGTAAACGATCCAGAATTATATGTAGGTGTCCTTCATTGGGATTAATAAAGAATTCCACACATGAACTGAATGTAATGATTTCTGTCTGAAATTCCCTCATTTAGCTTACTTTTGCCCTCCTTGCTCCCTACAATGAAGTTACCTTTGAGACATTATGTTGTCATACATGGGGACAATTAAGATATTTTAAATCTGTTTTTGCTGTTGTAATGGGCTTTGTGTCAATTACACTAGCTACAGTCACCTGAGAGGAGGAAGCCTCAATTGAGAAAATGTCTCCATAATTCTGGTTGTAGGCAATCCCATAGGACATTTTCTTTGTGATTGATGGGGGGAGAGCCCAGTCCATTATAGGCAGTGCCGCCCTGGGCTGGTGGTCCTGGGTTCTTTAAGAAGAAAGGTTGAGCAAGCCATGTGCAGCAAACTAATGAGAAATGCCAAGGACCCTGCACAAGCTCCTCCCTTCAGGTTCCTGCCCTGTTAGAGCTGTGCTGACTGCCTTTGATGATGAACTGTGGTATGGGAACAGAAGCCTCTCCTAGTTGCTTTGGTCCTGGTGTTTCATCATAGCAATAGTCACTCAAACTGAGAGACTTATGTTCCTTCTTTCTTCTCTCACATTAACAGAGGAAAACAGGTCAGTGATGACTAAAGAGTGATACTGCAGAGATTTGGTGGTGCATGCTCAGGAATAGTTCGTTACAGAATAGGTGCAGGAGCTATCTCTGTATTTCTAGAATATGTTTAGCTGATTTTCCCATAAGTGCCCTCTATGTAAGGTCTAGATTATGTAGAGAGCCACCGGTGCCATTCCCGAAGATGGTGCAGGTTTCCTGTCCATAAGCCAGCAAGGCGTGGATGTGCGATCCAAGTCATGGGGTGACTGTTACAAGCATTGTGGGCTGCACCTGTCAGTAATGGACAGGACTCCTCTGAGCATATATAAGCAGAGCCCTTTTTCCTCCTCGGGGTCTTCCCTCAACTTGCTGTAATGAGCCGCGCAATAAACATAGCCGCAGAAGAATCCTGTTGTTGAGCCTCCTTCTTGTAGGCAAGGCTATCGACAAGATTAGAATGTCTCTCTGTATAAAAATGGAGGAATAGGGAAATCAGCATCTTTAGAAGCCCAGCTTTTCCTACCATTATGCAACCTGAGGAACTGAGCAGGGGCCCTGCTTGGAAGGAATTGAAGATGGTGTGTTTACTCCTTTCCAGTCAGGGAGACTTTGATTACACAGTATTTTTCCTGTCTGTTCTCCCCCTTCCCTTCTTTTTTTTTAGCAGTCTTAGGCCATTTCCAGCGAGGCCTCATGCTAAATGTGTAATCCAAGCTGGCTTCAGAAAAGGATGATTGTCCTGTACTGGATTTTACTTGGTGTAAATCATTTCATAACATGTACTATAATAATGAGGTATTTCTAAAAAGATCACTTTTGTGTTCTATATAAATGAAAATTGTCAGTGGAACAGCTTGCTAAACCGTGAAAGATTTTTTGAAAGCTCTAGGTCTTATTTTTGGTTTTCTTCTGTGTGATTAAATACCTCAAATTTAAGTAGTAGTAGGGGGTATTTGTTTCATAGAAAATAAATTTTATAAAAAAAAGAAATTTTAAGATGTAGAAATGGTTCAGTATGCAAAGTGCTTCTTGTGCAAATAAAGTTCAAGTCTCCAACACCCATATAAGAAAGCAGGCCTGGTGGTTTGTGTCCATAATCACATCACAGGGAGACATAGATGGAGACAGGAAATAGCCAGGAATTGCGGTCCAGCCTTCCCAGCCAACACTATGAGCTACTGCTTCAGTGATAAGTGATACAGGATGGTACCTGCAGTCAACGTCTGGCCTCCCATGCACACACTCAGGCAAGGACTCCTGTACACACACACATACTACACACTAGCATACTCAGAGAAATTAAATCTAGGGTAAACACTTGTAGCTCCAGTTTGGAAACACACAAAAGTTGTTATACCTCTTTTCAAGATTTAATTATGGCTATCTCTGCGGGTCCACTCGGGGTTCCTGCAGGCAAGATCCTTGACCCCCAAATCCTGGCCTCTGTCAAAGAAAGAGGTCTCAGCTGGAGAGCCCCAGTTTCCACTGAGATCCCACTATCCTGCAAAACCTTCTCAAGTTCCAGCTCAGCCCTCATCCTCTTCTGCCAGCTATTTGCCAGAGGTGAGGATGGGCACAACCGGGGCTGCCAGTTCCCTACAACCTCTTTTCTACCATCCCCCGCCCAAACTCCCTGGGTTGGCCCCTGATTCTGCTGCTCCTGTCTCTGGTCACCATCAAGAGCACCCTTGGAGCTCTGATACACCCCCACCCATCCCCACCGCCAGCCTACCCCCCTACCCTGTGCCCTACCCTACCCATGGTCTTGCTGCTCTGGTTGAACACTGGGACAGTGGGTGGAGCCAACAGTCCACCCTACTTTGGAGACTTCTCAGAGCAACTCTGAACAAAGGAGATCTGACTATCCACATGGGACCACCAGTAATTTCCATTGGCTTGGGCTCTGACCCCACCTCCAGTCCTCTGCTGGAGTCCTGGGCCCCTCTCAGAGATCTGCCTATTTCTGCAGGTCCACTTGGAGTTCCTGCAGGCAAGATCCTTGGGACCCAAATCCTGGCCTCTGCCAAAGAATGAGGTCTCAGCTGGAGAGCGCCAGTTTCCAGTGAGATCCCACTATCCTGCAAAACATTCTAAAGTTCCAGCTCAGCCCTTTCCCTCTTCTGCCAGCTATTGGCCAGAGCTATTGGCCAGAGCTACTGGCCAGAGGACCACTGTGAGTAACTGCTGGCATTTTCTTCTGGATCCTCATCCTTGACCCTATCCCTGGATCCCTGTCTGTGGAGAAACCTCCTAGAGAGCATGGACCACACAGAGCTACAGATAATGAATCTAAGACCCACATAAGCCCATTGGGAAAGTACCATAGAGAGAGGAGGGAGACACCTACTGGAAGAAGCTATGGGAAGGAGGCAATACAAGAGAACACCTAACAACAGAAAGACAAACATGACACCACCAGAATCTAGGGAATCTACACCAACTAGAATGGAACACAACAACAAAGCAGGGGAAGTAGAAGGGTACAACTTAAAAATTACCATCATAAAAATGATAGAGGCCCTCGAAGAAGATGTGAGAAAACCCCTTAAAGAAGTGGAAGAAAAAACAAACAATAAAGTGAACGAAATGAACAAATTCCTTAAGGAAAGTACAGAAAGCCAAGAACAAACAATTAAGTAGGTGAAGGAAACAGTTCAAGACTTGAAAACTGAAGTTGAGAAAATAAAGGCAATAAAAATGGAAGGAATGCTGGAAATTGAAAAGCTGGGCAAAAAAATCGGCAACTATGGACACAAGCATAACCAATAGAATTCAAGAGATGGAAGAGACAATCTCAGGCGCAGAAGATAAACTAGAAGAAATAGATTCATCGACCAAAGAAAATCATAAATCCAACAAATTCTTAACACAAAACATCTAGGAAATGTGGGACACCATGAAAAGGCCAAACCTAACAATAATAGGCATAGACAAAGGTGAGGAAGCCCAGCTCAAAGGTGCCGAAAACATACTCAACAAAATCATCGAGGAAAACTTTCCAAATCTGAAGAAGGACATGCCCATGAAAGTACATGAAGCATACTGAACACCAAATAGGCTGGACCAAAGCAAAAAGACCCCTCGACATATAATAATAAAAACACCTAGCATACAGAATAAAGAAAGAATATTAAGAGCAGCAAAGAAAAAGGACAGGTAACATATAAAGGCAGACCTATCAAAATTACACCTGACTTCTCCATGTTAACCCTCAAGGCCAGAAGGTCCTGGATAGATGTTCTAAAAGTATTAAGAGAACACGGATGCCAGCCTAGTATATATAGTATATAGTATATCCAGCAAAACTCTCAATCGATATAGATGGAGAGAACAAGATATTTAATGACAAAACCATATTTTCCCAATATGTATCTACAAATCCAGCCCTACAGAAAGTATTGGAAGGAAAACTCCAACCCAAGGAAGGTAACTATGCCCACAAAAATGTAGGCAACATAATCCAACTACACCAGAAACCAAGGGTGAAGCAGAACAAATGTATTCACAGTATCACACCAACAACAAACCTGAATCAAACAAGCATCAACAATCAATGGTCCTTACTCAACCTCAACATTAATGGTCTTAAATCACCTATAAAAAGGCACAGGCTAACAGAATGGATAAGAAGACAGAATCTATCCTTCTGCTGCATACAAGAAACACATCTTAGCTTCAAAGATAGACATTACCTAAGGGTAAAGGGTTGGGAAAAGATTTTCCAATCAAATGGAAATAAAAAGCAAGCAGACATAGCTATCCTAATATCTAACAAGTTAGATTTCAAACCAAAATTAGTCAAAAAGAGATGAAGACGGTCATTTCATATTCATCTCAGGAGAAATCCATCCACACAAAGTCTCAGATCTGAACATCTATGCCCCTAATACAAAGTCAAACACATTCGTAAAAGAAATACTACTAAAACTCAAAGCTCATATAAAACCTCACAAACTTATAGTGGGAGACTTCAATACACCACTCTCAACACTAGACAGGACCACAAATCAGAAATTCAACAAAGAAACAAACGAATTAACAGAAGTTATGTCTCAACTGGGGTTAACAGATATCTATAGAACATTCCATCCAAAGACAAAAGAATATACCTTCTTCTCTGCTCCACATGGAACCTACTCTAAAATCGACCACATACTAGGTGACATAACAAACCTCAACAGATACAAGAGAATAGGAATAGTCCCCTGTATCTTATCGGACCACCATGCTTTAAAATTGGAATTCAACAACAACACAAATAGCAGAAAACCTGCAAACTCATGGAAACTGAACAATGTGCATTTGTACCACTCCTGGGTCAAAGAAGAAATAAAGAAAGAAATTAAAGACTTTCTAATATTCAACGAGAATGAGGATACAACATACCCGAACTTATGGGACACCTTGAAAGCTATGAGGGAATTTCATTGCACTAAGTGCCCATATGAAGAAAACAGAGGATAGTCACATAAGAGAATTAACAGCCCAACTGAAAACCTTAGAACAGAGAGAAGTGAATTTACCCCGCAGGAGTAGATGCTAGGAAATAATCAACTTGAGGGCTGAAATCAACAAAATAGAAACCAGGAAAACAATACAAAAAAAAAATCAATGCAACAAAGAGTTGGTTTTTTGAAAAAATCAACAAGATAGACAAACCTTTATCCAAATTAATGAAAAAGTAGAGACAGAACATGCAAATTAACAAAATCAGAAATGAAATGGGGTACATAACAACAGACACAGAGGAAATCTAGGCAATTTTCAGGTCATACTTTGAAAATCTGTATTCCACAAAAATTGAAAATTCAAAGGAAATGGACAAGTTTCTGGATAACTATCACTTACCAAAATTAAATCAAGAACAGACAAACAACTTAAATAGACCTATAACCCTCACTGAAATAGAAGTAGTCATCAACAGCCATCCAACGAAAAAAAGTCCAGGGCCAGATGGATTCAGTGCAGAATTCTACCAGACATTCAAGGAAGAACTAATACCACTACTCCTCAAAATGTTCCACAAGATAGAAACAGAAGGTTCATTGCCAAACTCTTTTTATGAGGCCACAATAACTTTAGTACCCAAACTTCACAAAGACACAACTAAAAACGAAAACTACAGACCAATATCCCTGATGAACATCAATGCAAAAATACTCAATAAAATACTGTCAAACCGAATTCAAGAATACATCAGAGAAATCAACCACCATGACTAAGTAGGCTTCATACCTGGAATGCAGAGATGGTTTAATATATGAAAATCTATCAACGTGATCCACCATATAAACAAACAGAAAAAGAACAGTCATATGATTATCTCCCTAGATGCAGAAAAAGCCTTCGACAAAATTCAACACCCTTTCATGATAAAGGTATTGGAGAGGTCAGAGATAACAGGAACATTCCTAAACATAGTAAAAGCAATATACAGCAAACCAACTGCCAACATCAAACTGAATGGAGAGAAACTTAAGCCAATTCCTCTATAATCCGGAAGAAGACAAGGCTGTCCTCTCTCTCCATATCGCTTCAATATTGTACTAGAAGTTCTAGCTAATGCTATAAGACAACAAAAGGAGATCAAGGGGATCCAAATTGGAAAGGAAGAAGTCAAACTGTCTATCTTTGCAGATGATATGATAATTTACATAAGCGACCCAATAATCTCTACCAGGGAACTCCTACAGCTGATAAACACCTTCAGCAAACTAGCAGGATACAAGATAAACTCAAAAAAATCAGTAGCCCTATTTTTTCAGACGACAAAGAGGCAGAGAAAGAAATCAGAGAAACATCACCCTTTATAATAGCCACAAGCAACATAAAGTATCTTGGTGTAACAAATACCAAACAAGTAAAAGACCTATATAATAAGAACTTTGTGGCTTTAAAGAAAGAAATTAAAGAAGATACCAGAAAATGGAAAGATCTCCCATGCTCTTTGTTAGGTAGGATTAACATAGTAAAAATGGCAATCTTACCAAAAGCAATCTACAGATTCAATGCAATCCCCATTAAAATCCCATCACAATTCTTCATGGACCTTGAAAGGATAATAATCAACTTTATATGGAAAAAGAAAAGACCCAGGATAACCAAAACAACCCTATATAATAAAAGAACTTCAGGAGGCATCACCATTCCTGACTTTAAGCTCTACTACAGAGCTACAGTTCTGAAAACAGCCTATTATTGGCATAAAAATAGACAGGTAGACCAATGGAATTGAATTGAAAATGCTGATAGTAATCCACGCACCTATGAACACCTGATTTTCGGCAAAACAGCTAAAATTATACAATAGGGCGAGCACAGCATCTTCAACAAATGGTGCTGGCACAATTGGATGAGGGTGTGTAGAAGACTGCAGATAGACCCATGTCTGTCTCCATGCACAAAACTCAAGTCCAAATGGATCAAAGACCTCAACATCAATCCAGCCACATTGAACCTCTTAGAAGAGAAAGTAGGAGGTACCTTTGAACAAATTGGTATATGAGACCACTTCTTGAACATAACTCCAGGGGCACAGACACTGAAAGAAACAATTAATAAATGGGACCTCTTCAAACTTAGAAGCTTCTGTAAGGCAAAGGACACAGTTGAGAAGACCAAACGGCAGCCCACTGACTGGGAGAACATTTTCACCAATCCAATATCCGACAAAGGGCTGATCTCCAAAATACACAAAGAACTCGGGAAACTAGTCAACAAAACACCAAATAGCCCTATTAAAAAATGGGGAACAGAACTGAAGAAAGCAATCTCAATAGAGGAAATCAAAATGGCTGAAAGGTACCTAAGAAAATGCTCCACATCCTTAGCTATCAGGGAAATACAAATCAAAACAACTTTGAGATAACATCTTACCCCTGTCAGAACGGCTAAAATTAGAAACACCAGTGATGACTTATGTTGGAGAGGATGTGGAGAAAGTGGAACACTCCTCCACTGCTGGTGGGAGTGCAAACTCATACAGCCATTTTTGAGATCAGTATGGCGGTTCCTCAGGAAAATGGGAATTAGTTTACCACAGGACATGGCAATCCCACTCTTAGGCATATACCCAAAGGATTCACATCCATGCATCAATGACATCTTTTCAACTATGTTCATAGCAGCACTATTTGTAATAGCAAGAACCTGGAAGCAACCTAGATGCCCCTCAATTGAAGAATGGTCAATGAAGATGTGGCACATCTACACAATGGAATACTACTCTGCAGAAAAAATAATGGTATCTTGAAATTCGCAGGCAAGTGGATGGCACTTGAAGAAATCATCCTGAATGAGGTAACCCAGTATGTAGTCACTCATATATGGATTTTAGACCTAGATCAAATGATCACCAGCCTATAATTCACACCACCAGAGGAACTAAGATACAGGGTTTATTCTAAGAGATTCATATAAAAGTCCCTCACAGAACTGGGAAGGGACAAGTTCCCCAGAGCTCAGTGTTGTTCTTTTGATGCAACTAATGCCTATAAAACACGAACACGAGACTCAGCGCCCTTGTGGAGATTATTGAGAGAGGGGAGACAAAGAGGGGTAGTTGGTGGCCAAAGAAGCAGGAGAGAGAGAGAACAGAGAGAGAGAGCAAAGAGAGAGCAAAGAAGCAGAGAGAGGCAGAGAGAGAAGCACTTGGCCCGCTTGCTTTAAAAGAGTCTTGTGTAAGGTGTACAGGTGTTTCCTCCCGCCACCTGGTCTTGTCCTGCCGCTGTGCCTGCCCCAATTAACACACTGAGACTCTGTATTTGATATAATTCTGTTGGCCCGTTACTAGTTTCTTATTGGCTAGCTCTGCCTTAATTATTAACCCATTTCTGCTGATCTATGTATTTCTCTTACCGGGGAGCTGGCCAGCATTCTGCTTTCTCCAGACTCTCCATCTTGACTCCTCCTTACTACTTCCTATTTCCTCCTTGTCTCCTAGTTCCTCCTATCTTCCTTTCCTATTGGCCAACAGTGCTTTATTATTAACCAGTATGAGAAACATATACAGAATGACATCTCCCATCATCTCCTCTTTTCTGTCTAAATAAAAACAAGGGTTTTAACCTTAACATAGCAAAATATATCACATAACAGTTATCAAATAAGAATCACAGTTAACACTATTTAGTCCTTTAATATTTAGCAAGATTTGAAGAAAATATTCCATCATCTATCCTATCTTTGTGTGTCTAAAGTCTATGTAACTTATCTTTAATACTAAGGAAAACTATAACCATAACTATCTGTCTTCAACTCCTTCAAAGACCACAGAAGGATAGTCTATAAACTCTAGAAATGACAGAGATATCTTGCCTTGTCAGGCACCTGAAGTTCTTCTGTAATCATCCATCTTCAGCCCATAAGCCATAGTTTGTCTGGCAGACTCTTCAGCAAACAGGAAACTTTAAACTGTCTTCTTGTATTGGCAGTTTGACAGTCACTTTTCTCTGTGTCATGTAGACTGTCTCCCAGACTCTTCCATGAAGCAGGAACTCTGTAGCAATGTCCATCTTGAATGAGCAGTCACTTTTCTGTGAGTCCTGCATGTCCAGTTTATACAGCATAAAGTCAAACAGTCCAGACAAGAGCAGTATCTTGTCCAAATGGCTAGTCTTGCCATATTGGAAGCAAACTCCATAACGAGTTTCTTCAATGTCCATCTTCCTTTCTGGTACAGGTGGTATTGCCAAGAGCAATTATGTCTCACTGTCAAGAAAAACCCTAATCCATTTTAAATGCCATATTCTGTAGGTCTTTGAAAGATTTGAAGAATTCCTATCTATCTCAAATACATCTCTGCATATCACCTAGCTATAAGTTTTGACTATTATAGGTAACTATCTAAAATCTGTACTAAATTATACATTACATTTTTAAATGAGCTATATAAACACAATACATAAGCAAGAAGAGAAATATACATATAACAACATTGACCTTAAATTGTATCAATAAATGAAAATCCATTCCAAAACAAAGTATTCATACCTATACCATAATTCCCTTTTTACCTTTAAAAAGATATTGGTTGTGATCCTTAACCATTTATAACCAAGTCCATTTTAATGAAAACAAACATTTATAAACAATATTTGGGAATTTGGACGTCGTTCTTTCCAAACTACTTCCTGCTGATAGGGGGCACTGTCATGGGGATCCTAAGAAGTTGCAGAAATCTTGGCTGTAGTCTGCGAGGCTGCTTTGTCCAATCTGCTTTGAATGTTGGATCACCAGGAACTCTGGTTCAGGGGGTCTGGCTTGATCAAACCACATTAGTCTGAAAGGAATCCACAGCTTTTCATTTTCTGTGGAAACAAAAATAGAAATCTTTTTCCCCAGTAACTTGTCCTTAGACTTAAATTTTTAATTTATATAAATTTTTAATATATATAAATTGAATTAATCCAGCAACATTTCCCTTATCAATTGTTATTTTCTCAGCAGTCAAACAATACAGAGACAACACAATAGCATACAGTAACCAGATTCTCTCTGAGCTTTTCATCTTAAGTGGCTTTATTATTACTCTGTTTATTTTACTTTTATTTTTTCATTTCTTGGGACAGGGTTTCTCTGTGTAACTTTTATCTGTCCTGGAATTCATTCTGCATACCAGGTTTACTTTGCAAATCAAAGAGATCTGCTTGCCTCTGTCTCTTGAGTGCTGGGATTAAAGGCGTGTGCTATAACACACAGTTCCTCTTTGTCTCTTTAAAACCATTTTTTTTTCATGTCTACATATATTTTAAAACACACTGTAAACCTTTAGAGGTTTTTCTTAATATGAATCTGTCTTTACTGTAAATCTTTATCTTCATCTGGCCACAAGTCTTTTATCTGGTAAACAACAACATTGCTAAAATGAAAGTCATAGCTGTGTCAGTCGTGGTTTACCAAAGATATTGGCTGGTACTTTTACCACCAGCACGGAAAGCTGTGCTCACCCCCTTGGTCTGCGCTGCCACCCAGAAAGCAAGCTGCCGGCTTGGAGATGTGGTCACTGCCATTGCCATCTCTCATACACACCAATAAATTTTTAGCAGAGTTATTTAAAAGCTGTGCGTTTTTTTGCCGCATATGTTGAGTCAGGAATCTTCCCTTAAAGGAGCCGCGCGAATATCTGCTTGTTTCTACCAAAGCAGAGTTCAACTGAGAAAAATGCTGCTACCAATAAACCTTGCTTATCTCTGTTCTTTTGTTTCTAAAACCTTTTTTTAAGCTTTTGTTAAATTTTAAGTGGAAGTTCTTATGAACCACGTGGGCACCATTTGTAAGGTGTACAGGTTTTTCCTCCCGCCACCTGGTCTTGTCCTGCCGCTGTGCCTGCCCCAATTAACACACTGAGACTCTGTATTTGATATAATTCTGTTGGCCCGTTACTAGTTTCTTATTGGCTAGCTCTGCCTTAATTATTAACCCATTTCTGCTGATCTATGTATTTCTCTTACCAGGGAGCTGGCCAGCATTCTGCTTTCTCCAGACTCTCCATCTTGACTCCTCCTTACTACTTCCTATTTCCTCCTTGTCTCCTAGTCCCTCCTATCTTCCTTTCCTATTGGCCAACAGTGCTTTATTATTAACCAGTATGAGAAACATATACAGAAGGACATCTCCCATCAGGCTTGCATATGCATAACTGAGTCCTCTGGCCTCCAGGTAAGTGCCAGGTAAAGCTGAAGTAGGGATGACATGGCCATGAGCATCCCACCCATCCTTGGGGCTGGGGTCAGCTGGCTGATAGTTCCTAACATTCCCACCTCTATTGTTATTAAAAAGGTGGGGGTTGGGCGTGGCAGGTTAGGGAACAAGGACCTTGAGTTCCAGAGACTGCTTCCTGCTGAATTGGGGGCATAGATAGTCTTTGGTGGATCCTCGAAGACTTGGGTGCTGCCATGTAGTGGTAGATGGTTGTTTCATCACAGTTCTGACAGTATGGGTCTCTGGTGTCTCTTTGAGACCTGGCAAGATGTTAGCAGAACAGAGGACAAGGTTAGGTTTTTTTTTCCCCTCCCTTAGGTCTTATTACTTAATTGGAGAAGTGTGAGGTGGGGGAGGGGCTCCCAGGACAAGGTTAGGAAGTCCTGAGGCCAGGAAAAAGGTGATTTATTTGGAGTGAATCTGACCTGTAAATGGATCCAATTCAGCTCCCTGGAACTTAAAAGAATCCTTTGAGTTTGTGAAAACATAAATATTGAGACACATTAGCAGCATACTCATGTTAGAATAGATTTGGCTGAAAGAATTAACACATACAACTGGCAGATTTTCAGCACAATGAAAAGCATCTTAATTGTAAGGTCATAGTTACAGATGTGATCATATGTTTAACACTGTGTTTAACACTGTTAAAACTTTATTGATTAATGTTAAGACTATAAACAGTAGCAACCTTAAAATAGCCATTTTTCAAATCTGTTTTGAAACAATTGGCTGCTGCTTTAAGCTGACAAAGCTACCAGTCGTCAAAAGCATCAGAGTTCTTGAGTAGGATAAAATTTTACCTGAATGATTAGAGAGTAACAGAGACTTACTAGCTGGCAGCATGGACAGCCACCCCAGGTCCTCCACAGTTGTTGAAGTCAGAGGCTTTAAGGAAGCTTGTCTTCTGCTGATGGCAGGAGACCTGTGGATTAGGAGCTTTTGGAAGACTTACCTACCGATGGCCCAAGCAACATGGAGAAAGTCGATTCCACTGCCCTCTTGTCCATGGTCCTTAGAGCCTTTTGCAGCAGTTGAGATGAAAGGCAGGATTGCTCCGTGGCTAGCATTGCCACTTTTGTGGGTGGATCTTCTTCAGTGTCCATTAGTCTTCTTGGAGGAAATGGGTGGTGCCAGCAGCTGGCCTGTCTCTCTGTTATAAAAACTTTATAATGAAACATTTTAAATGCCATATTCTCTAGATGTCTGAGCATTTGAGGGCTGTCTGACTGTCTAGCTTACCTTAGTATACAAAAATATGTCTTTAGTTACTTGCCTTAAGCACACAGGTGGCTAGGTAAGGCTTTATCCCTGTAATTAATTAATCTGTTTGGAAAACTGGACCCAATCTGAGAGGCTGTGGAGGGATGTTTTACTCAGAGCCCTGCAGCCTGACTGTAACTGGTTTTAACTTAGCAGGTTAGACTTATACCTGTAGAGGACAAAGAGGTAGATAAAAACTCACTTTGATAATAGAGGCTTAACCTTTATAAACAGCTTACAGGACAGACTGGGTGTCATAAATATTTTGTTAACTTGAAATAGACATGTATAACCTTAAATGTTTACCACGATTAAAAAGGCACATAACAATTTAGAAGTATTTGAGACTTAGTACAGTTGAATTTAAGTTGTATAAAATTAGCTTACATTTACATAAAGTTAAATTTAAATTAAATGTACAGATATATTAAACAGGACTGGGTAAAATTGAGAAGACTAGAATGTGAAGCTATGTATGACATAGTGAAAAAAGAAATTAGAGACAAAGAATAAAGAATAAAGCAAATAAGAGAATAAAAGCAAAAGGTAAATGAATTACAGGTCCTGCTGGTGGCAGAAGCTGGCTAGACTGCCTCTGCCTAGGTGGCTGGTGTAGCAGAGGGAATAACCATGGGGGGGTGAGGCTAGGCCACGTGGTCAAGAAGGTGGCTGCCATAAACATATCCCCAACAGCTGGCAGAAATCATTAAGTTTTGAGATACAATTTTTTGGCTTTTTTCTCTCCACTAGTGAGGCAGAAGGATTTGTGAAACTAAGAGGACACCGGAGTCCAAAGGGTACTAAATCCAAAAAGACCACCTTAGGCCTGAGCAATGTATGTACCAGTCTAAGGGTATAAAACCCAGAGACCCCTCATGGGTCTGAGAAACCAATGCACCAGTCAGCATAAGTGGTGCTAGGTAACAAAATCCAAAAGCCTCATTAGTGGGAAAGAATGAAAAACTTGAGCAAATGCTACCTCAGTCCAGCCCACTGCCCTGAGACAGGCTGCAGCTGCAGCAGGCAGGAGAGTTTTAGCGTGGCAGGAAGAGAACAGAAACAAGTTTAGGGAAAGAGATTGTTTAGCAGAGAGGTAGAAAAAACTCCTTCCATCTACCTGTTTGCTGGCAGTAATTTGAAAGATCCAGTAAAATACCAGGATCTAGAGAGCCGTTACGTGGCTAATTTGAATTATTTTCTAGGGGATATATAGTCCGGTTTATTTCCCATTGGTTAAGTAAAAAACAGGCCAATCATCTTTGGAACTCATCAGCCCAAGAATGTGGCCAAGGGCAAAGTGTTCAATAAGGACTCAGCAGTCTGAAGGCAGGAAGGCTTCAAGCCTGAATCTTAACTCACCAGTGGGAAATGCACTGGACCATAAGGAAACATGTAATAATGGAAACCTGTACCTTACTGAATTGTAGCCAGTATGGGATGGTACTTTCCAGCGAAAGAGGTGAATGGAGGTGGTTCATAATCACGGTCCCCAAATACCTCAGGCTGTCCATCCAACAATAGGCGGTTGCCGAGTACTGGAGGAGGGCCTGATCCGAGTCATGGCACCAATGTTGTTCTTTTGATGCAACTATTGCCTATAAAACACAAACACGAGACTCAGTGCCCACGTGGAGTTTATTGAGAGAGGGGAGAGTAAGAGGGGTTAGCTGGTGGCCAAAGGAAAGAGGAGAGAGAGAGAACAGAGAGAGAGCAAAGAAGCAGAGAGAGGCAGAGAGAGAGGAGCACTTGGCGCGCTTGCTTTAAAAGAGCCTTGCACATGCATAACTGAGTCCTCTGGCTGCCAGGTAAGCGCCAGGTAAAGCAGACATAGGGATGACATGGCCATGAGTGTTCAGCCCATCGTTAGGGCGGGGGTCAGCTGGCTGCTAGTTCCTAACACTCAGGAGAAGTGGAGGGGGGTGCAGCGAATGGAGAGAGAAGTAGAAGACAATGAGGGGTAGGAAAGGAAAACATGTGCGACCAGGAAGATTGAGCCTGGTTAGGAATAGAAGATAGGAAAGAGAGAGAGAGAGACAGAGACAGAGAGAGAGAGAGAACATAAAAGTGGGAGCAAATATTGGTTTGAAGATAAAATTGAACACAAAGAAAGGTCGAGAGAACTACAAGACTGCTCCCAACTAACAATCTCAGCTTCCATGGAAAGGCTGTCATAAATGCCCTTCCCGGAGAGTGAGATCAACAACTAACTTCTCCATGGAGCCCTCAACTAATGCCTGTTGAAAATAGGAGCAAACACCCATACATAAACACTGAGTCGAACTAGAACCCAGAAGCAGATGGAGAGGACAAGACCATGCGGCAGAAGCACATAGAGACAGCTTACCTGAAGAAGGAGGAGCTAACGGCCACCAGACTGATAGCTGGGAAGCCAGCATGGGACTGACTCAGGCCCCCCCTGAATATGGGTTTCAGCCAGAAGGACTGAGCAGTCTAAGAGATCTCATACAGTGGAGCCAGGATGTATCCCTGGTACACAAAAGGACTTTGCGAACATATCCCCCATGGAGGGATAACTGCCTTAATCTAGAGACAGGAGAGAAGCACTAGTCCCTACTTCACAGGACCTGTCAGATCTACATGACCCCAACTGGATGGCATTCCCCTACATATGGAATTGGGTTGGAGAGATGGGAAGGGAGGGTGTTTAGAGTGCATGTGAGAGGGCAGAGAGGGTAAAAGGGAGGGGAGGGAGGGAGGGAGAGGGAACTGGGATCGACATGTAAAATAATAAATCAAAAAAAAAAAAAATGCTGTGACTCCAAAATTTAAATTGAAGGACAAGTTACTGGGGAAAAGGATTTCTATTTTTGTTTCCACAGAAAATGAAAAGATGTGGATTCCTTCCAGACTAATGTGGTTTGATCACGCCAGTCTGCCTGAAACATAATACAAGGTGATCCTACAATCAAAACAGCTGGACAAAACAGCCCTACAGACTACAGCCAGGATATCTGAATCTTCTTCAAATCCCCCATGACAGTCTCTGGTGCTCTTTTATTGGTAAATGTTTTAACTCATCCATTTCATTTATAACTTTCATAAGTGTTTAATGTTTTCATGAGAGCTGTGTTCTTGTTCTATTTTTCATTGGCTGACTTTTTAAAACACAATCACAAGTACAAGAGGTGTTCAGGATTAAATGTAGTTTTCATATAAACTTAAATACTAAAGGTGCACTGCTGTGGACGGTAAGTGAATTGTATGAATATTTGGCACTAGGCTATGGGACTCCTGATGGAGATCTGCAAATGATTGAGGGAAAGAAGCATCAGTCTCTGACGATTAGTTTATTTCATTGTTTTCTGTATAGATATGGCTACAAACCACAGTTAAAGCTAATTTTTTCATCACAAGCTAATTTTCTTTAGTGTAAAGTTAAAGTCCCATGAAACCCATGAAGGATGTTACTCTTGACCTCCTTGTGTGTGTCATAACTGAGAAATTTGAAATGTCTGAAATACTCTGATTGCCTGCCTCTCTCTCCATCTTATGACTCTGAGCTGATTTTCTGTCTTTCAGTCAGTTTTATTTCTTACTCCTGTTTCAGAATCAACCAGTTTCTTTGAAGTACAATGAACTTCTCTTTTAAGCACACGACAAATGACCTTTGTTTTGTTACTCACTTTTAGTGATAGTTTGAGTTAAATAAAATGACCCAGAGCCTCAATAAAGATAGTAAAATATCTTAGATAATTATACTTCATTCTCTCCCTCTCATCCTCATAGCTTCCTTAGTATCCACTAAGAGAAGCCCAAAAAGATGGGCAGACTACCAAGAAGAAGACTAAACAATTTCAAGCCGTGAACAATATGAACTTAGCTCCGATATCAATGAACAAACCCATGAGATATCCAAGAGTGGTCCTCAAGGTTTATAATCAGATGGGAATCCTGATTCCACCAAAATGAGAGCTCTTTCCAGTGGAGATACAGAGATGCCTAATCAGGTCCTAGTTGAGGTGAGTTCTTCCAGATTTTCAGCTTAGTTCTTAGTGGAATGCCAGTGTAAGGAGTATGGCCATCAGCACATCGTGCAGTTTAATGATGACTTTTGTCACTTCTTGCACATTTCATTAGTAGGGTAGTAGATAAATATTTAATAACCAAAATAACACACAGAGACTCTATTGCTTATAGAGCTTTTGGCCTATTACTAGTGTTTCTTATTGGCTAGCTCTGTCTTAGATACCATTTTTATCAATCTAGGTGTTTCCAATTGGTCTTCTATTACAGGAAAAAGTGTCCAGACCTCTTACTTCACTCTTGTTCTACATTTTGTCTCCTCCTCCTACATCTACTACAGAATACATGGAAAATATAGGATACCTGGTCTTCTGAGGTGACAGGAGTTAGCATGTAATGCAGAGAAATATCAGAAAACTCCATGAAGGAAGGAAGCTCCTGTCAAACTCCTATCTCCCCACTTAGGGGGTGATTTGGAATGGGGTGCCCCTGGGTCACTGGAAATCACTTCATAGATTAGGCTGTCCTCAATCTCCCAGATCTCCCCTGTCTCAGCATCCCAAGTGCCAGGATTAAAGGTGTGTTCTAAGTAGCCTGGCACATCCCTCCCCCTTTTCCCTGCATTAGATTTGTTGTATTTTGACCCTCCGTAAACTGGACCTGATACTGGCCTGAAGATTTTCTTTTTCTGTTTTTTAAATCTCATTTTATATTTCAACCAAACTTCTCCTTCCACACCTCTTCCCACACACCTCATCTCCCTCAACCCACACCCAGTTCTCTCCTCCTCACAAATTAGGGCTCCCATGAGGAGTCAACATAGCCTGATAAAATAGTTTGGGGCAGGGCCCTTTCCCATGCATTGAGACTGTGCATGGATACCACCACCATAGGGAATGCGCTCCAACAAACTAGCTCAGGTACCAGATTTGTATCCTGGTCCTCCTGCCAGGGGCCCCTCTGATTGTCCAGGATTCATACCTATCTCCTGAATATGGAGAGCCTAGATCAGTCTCTTAGATTTCCACAGTCGTAGGTTTAGAATTCAAGAGTTTCCATGAGATTGGTTCAGCTATCTCTGTAAATTTCTCCATCCTGATCTTAACCTCCCTTGCTCATATGTGCCTTCCAAGCTCTCAAAGGCTGGTTTGCTGGAGCTTGGCCTGGTTCTTGGTTATCTGTCTCAATGTTCTATCAATTACTGGATGTGGACTCTATGAATCTAGAGTATGCATTTATCTGATTACAGGGATAGGCCACTTCAGGTACCTTCTCTATAATTGCTCACATTCTTAGCTGGAGTACTCTTTGTGGATTCTTGGATCTTACCCAAGCACCAGGTTTCTCCATAAGCCTGTAGTGGTTCTCTCTATTAAGATATCACTTTCATTGCTCTTACACAGTATTCCTTCATACTTAGGCCACCTAGTTCTATCCTATGTTCATAGCAGCATTATTCATAATATCCAGAACCTGGAACCATCTAGATACCCATTAACAGAAGAATAGATGAGGAAAATGTTGTAAATTTACACAGTGGAGTACTATTTTGTTTTAAAAAACAATGACAACCTCATTAAATTTTCAGGTAAAGGGATGGAACTGGAAAAAAACAACTGGGAGGCATGTAACACAAACTCAGAAAGACATACATTGTATTACTCACTCATAAGGGAATATTAGATGAAAAGCAAACGATAACCAGACTAAAGTCCAGAGCTGCTGAAAAACTAGGTAACATGGAGGACCCTAAAACTGAGACATGGATCACCCTGGGAAGGGAAATTAGAAGATATCTGTGAAGTAAACTGGGAGGGAGAAGGGCGGTAAAGGGGAGGGGAGATATGTACAGATATGTACAAGGATGACCCCAACTAACAATCTGAGCTACAGTGGAAAGCCTTAAAACACACCTTTGCTTGATAATGAGAATGATAACTAAATTATATTCCATCACAGAAACCTCATCTAGTAGCTGATGAAAACAGAAGGAGATATGCAAAGCCAAACTCAGGAATCCAGTTGAAAAGATGGAGGAGTGATAAGAAAATGGGGTCAACCAGGGTGCAGAAACCCAAAGAAAAAGCTGACCTGAACAAGGGGGAGTTCATGGACCCCCAGACTGATAGCTGGGAAACCAGCATTGGACTGACTCAGACCCCCCGTACATGGATCTCAGACAGAAGGCCTGGGCAGTCTAAGGGACCTCAGACAGTGAAACCAGGATGAATCCCTGGTGCATGAAAGGACTTTGGGAGCACATTCCTCATGGAAGGATACTCCCTTAGACTAGAGGCAGTAGAAAGGGCCTAGTCCTTACTCCAAAGAACTTGACAGCTTTTGATGATCCCTCCTGGAAATCTCACCCTCCTTGTGGATTGGGAATTGGGATGAGATGTGAGGGGGTCATGCGGCATGGGAGGAAGGAAGGGAAGAGAGAAAACTGAGCTGATATATTAAATAAGAACATATATATATTCTTCTGAATATTTGGGTTTGCACACTATATTCCATCATTTGACCTATGGCTAATCACTGCTTCCTGCAGCTGTCAGGAGTAACCTGAATTTCTGTAACTGCCTATTTGTTGTGTGAGATGGAATATATGGCATAGGAAGTATTGCCATATTTTTTCATGGTCTTCAAGTAAGTCCTCCTTAAAATTTGGCCGGCTGTGTTGGTGCACACTTTTATCCTAGCACTCCAGAGGCAGATACAGTGGATCTCTGTGAGTGTAGGGTCACCCTAGACTACACAGAGAGTTCCAGGTCTTTCAGGCAGCCATATGTCCCTTCTGCCAGAGCTAAGGGGAATACCTCCTTTGGGAAGATGGGAACCAGTTTCTGCCTAATCTCCAGAAAGCTCCCAACAGTCAGCTAAAACTTATTTCTGGGTAAGTGTTCATCCTGAGTCCTAACTCTGTGTGTGTTTCTGTGTGTATGTGTGTGTGTGTGTGTGTGTGTGTGTGTTGTGTATATGTGCACATGCACATGTTGTTCAGAACACAATGTAAGATGTATCTAGCATGGAAAATGCTAACTATGGAGTAAAACGCTAGCCTAGACTACAACAACATGAAAAGGAAAAAAAGGAAATTTAAATTATAGCTCATTTAAAATCAAATATAAGACAGCAGAGAAGACTCAGTGTTGTTCTTTTGCAGCAGCTAATGCCTATAAAACACAAACATGAGACTCAGCGCCCATGTGTAATTTATTAAGAGAGGGGAGACAAAGGGGGGTAGCTGGTGGCCAACCAAAAGCAGGAGAGAAAGAGAGAGAGTGACCAGAGAGACAGAGAGGGGCCAGAGGGAGAGAGAGAAGCCAGAGAGAGAGGCACACTTGGCATGCTTGTTTTAAAAGGAGGGCTTGAGCATGCATAACTGAGTCCTCCTGCAGCCATGTAAAGCCTGATGTATTGATGACATGGCCATGAGCATCCTGCCCATGGTTGGGCAGGGTCATCTGGCTGCTCGTTCCTAACATTCCCACCTCTTATTGTTATTAAAAAGGTGTGGGTTGGGCATGGCAGGTTTTGGAATAAGGACATTGAGTTCTCGACACTGCTTCCTGCTGACTTGGGGGCATAGATCGTCTTTGGGGCATCCAAGAAAGCTTGGGTGCTGCCATGTCCTGGTAGCTGGTTGTTTCATAGTTGTCCTGAGTGTATGGAATGCTGGCGTCTTTTTGAGATTGGGAAGGTGTTAGCAGAGGAGAGGATGAGGTTAAGCTTTTGTCTCTTAGGTCTGAGTACTTAGTGGAAGAAGAAAGGTAGAGGAAGGGCTCCCAAGGGGATCCCAGGACATGGTTAGGAAGTCCCAAGGCCAGAAAAAAGTTGAGTAATATTTATTAGGAGTGAATCTGACCTGTAAATGGATCCAGTTCTGTTCCCTAGAACTTAAAAGATTCCTTTGAGTTTGTGAAACACAAATATTAGACACTTTAGCAGCATACTTATGTTAGAAATGAGTTGGCTGAAAGAATTTACACATACAACTGGCAGATTTTTAGCACAATGAAAAGCACTTTAATTGTGAGCTTATAATTACAATTATGACCATATAGTGGCATAGTATGGTGTTTAGTACTCTGTCAAAATTGGATTAGTAGCTTATTAAAACTTTATTGATTAATGTTAAGACTATAAACAGTAGCAACCTTAAAATACCCATTTTTGAAATCTGTTTTGTAAGAATTGGAGGCTTGGCTGCTGCATTAAGCTGACAAAGCTACCAGTCTTCAAAAGCATCAGGGTTCTTGAGAAGGATAAAATTTTACCTGAATGATTAGAGAGTAAAAGAGACTTACTAACTGGCAGCACGGCCAGCCACCCTCAGATCCTCCACAGTTGTAGTAAGAGGCTTTAAGGGCATCTGTCTTCTGTTGATGGCATGAGACCTGTGGATTAGGAGCTTTTGGAAGATTTACATACCGATGGTCCAAGCAACATGGAGAATGTTGATTCCACTGTCCTTTTGTCCATGGTCCTTAGAGCCTTTTGCAGCAGTTGAGATGAATGTCAGGATTGCTCAGTGGGTAGCGTTGCCACTTTTGTGGGTGGAGCTTCTTCAGTGTCCATCAGGCTTCTTGAAGGAAATGGAAGGTGCCAGCAGCTGGCCTGTCTCTCTGTTATAAAAGCTTTTTAATGAAACATTTTAAATGCCATACTCTAGATGTCTGAGCATTTGAGGGTTGTCTGACTGTTTAGCATACCTTAGTATACAAAATTTGTCTTTAGTTACTTGCCTTAAGCACATAGGTGGCTAGGTAAGGCTTTATCCTTGTAATTAATTAATCTGTCTGGAAAACTGGATCCAAGCTGAGAGATTGTGGAGTGATGTTTTACTCAGAGCCCTGCAGCCTGACTGTAATGCTTGCTTTAAAAGGGGGGCTTGCACATGTGTAACTGAGTCCTCTGGCAGCCAGGTAAAGCTTTTCATTGCAATGACATGGCCATGAGCGCCCTGCCCATCGTTGGGGGCAGGGGTCAGCTGACTGCTAGTTCCTAACACTCAGTACAATGTTCTTCATGCAACTATCCTGGTTGGATCCCCAACACCCATGTGAAACAGCTCCATGTAGAAGTATTTATACTCCCAGTGCTGGAGAGGTAAACACAAGCTTCCTGGACCTCAATTGCATATCAACTGGAGATGAATCCACAAACTCCAGCTTCAAAGAGACTTGTCTCACACACTAAAGCAAATGTCCATAAGGAAAGGCAACTGGTATCAACATTTGACCTCTACATGCAGGCACAACACATGCACACATGCACACAGACATAGAACTCCCACACACAGTCACACACACATGCACTCACACACATACACGTACACACACACATACATACACCCACATACACACACACACACACACACACTCATACACACAGAGACTTAATAAAGTAGAGAAGACATCTCAAGCACAAGTGATTTAATTATGAAAATAAAATAAGGATATAAAAGTTAATTAGTCTCAAAAGGAACTGAGGAAGGGAAAGGAATAAGTCCAAATACACAGTGGATATCAGAATGTCACCATCAAGAACACATATTTTTTTGGCATACTTTCATCTGGAAATCAAGGGAAAATTAAGTTATACATTGTTATGCCAAAAATATAATTATGAATGTAATCAGATACTATCTCAATTAAACAGCGAAATATAGTGATATTATTTTAAGATTTGTTTATTTTTATGAAAAAGAGAATATATATATGTACATATGTATATACAAACACACACACATATATATATATAATGCTTCTGAATTTCTTTAAAAATCTATGGCAATATCTAACAATTCACTATAAATCCTTTTATATGAATGCTAAACTATACTGAAATAAAACTGAATGCTACCTGGAACATAAGTCTGTATGTATCTTCCCTTAAAAGATTTCCAGATCGACACATTGGCAATATTTCTGTGTAGAATATGACAAAACGAAACATGATGCCACACAGTTTTCAGAGAGACTGGGAAAAGGGGATGATTGTA
This sequence comes from Phodopus roborovskii, assembly GCF_943737965.1. Lineage (NCBI taxonomy): Eukaryota > Metazoa > Chordata > Mammalia > Rodentia > Cricetidae > Phodopus > Phodopus roborovskii. The sequence continues at coordinate 65,620 of NW_026125870.1, forward strand.
AACAAAGAATACTGCATCTTTCCTCACAGCATTACCAAAACCTATTTAACCTATATCATGGAAGATGCTATATAAACTACATCTCTATGCTGTTGAAGCAGTTTGGAAAGAAATATGTCCAAATTTCCAAATGTTGTTTATAAATATTTGTTTTCATTTAAATAGGCTTGGTTGTAAATGGTTAATAACCACAACCAATACATTTAAAGGTAAAAAAAGGGATTATAGTATAGATATGAATACTTTGTTTTGGAATGGATTTCATTTATTGATACAAATTTAAGGTCAACTTTGTTATATGTATATTTCTTCTCTCATTTAGGTATTGTGATTATATAGCTCATTTAAAAATATAATGTATAATTAGTACAGATTATAAATAGTTACCTATGATAGTCCAAACTTACTCTTAAGTTAGTTAGGTTTTCAAGATGTATTTGAGATGGATAGGCATTCTTCAAAACATTTAAAGAACTACAGAATATGGCATTTAAAATGGTTTGGGGTTTTTCTTAACAGTGAGACATAACTGCTCCTGGCAACAACATCTGTGTCAGAAGGAAGATGGACATCAAAGAAACTCGTTAAGGAGTTTGCTTTCAATTTGGCAAGACTAGCCATTTGGACAAGATCCTGCTCTTGTCTGTACTGTTTGACTTTATGCTGTATAAATTGGACATGAAGGACCACAGAAAAGTGACTGCTGATACAAGATGGACATTGCTGTAGGGTTCCTGCTTCATGGAAGAAGAGTCTGCTTGACATTCAAGAGGACACAGAAAAAAGTGACTGGCAAACTGCCAATACAGGTAGACACTTTAAAGTTTCATGTTTACTGAGGAGTCTGATACACTATGGCCTATAGGCTGAAGATGTAACATTACAGAAAAACTTCGGGTGACTGACCAGGCAAGATCTCTGTCATTTCTAGAGTTTATATACTTTCCTTCTGTGGTCTTTGATAGAGTTGAAGACAGATAGTTATGGTTATAGTTTTCCTTAGTTAAGATTAAACATAAATTACATACAGGACTTTAGACTAACAAAGATAGGGTAGACAATGGAATATTTACTTTAAATCTTGCTAGAAGTTAATGGACTGAACATTGTTAATTATGGTTCTTATTTGATAAATGTTTTGTTATGTAATTTACTATGTTATGTATTTACTATGTAAATATGTTTCTCTTATTAAATAATCAATAAAGCACTAATGGCCAATATGAAAGCAAGATAGGTGGGACTAGGAGACTAAGAGGAGAGAGGAAATAGGAGGGAGAGCCAAGATGGAAGACAGAGAGAGCAGAATGCCAGCCCCACTCTTCCATAAGATAAGACCAGAGTACGTAGATTAATAGAAATGGATTAATCATTAAGTCAGAGCCAGCCAATAAGAAACATTACAAACAGGCCAATAGCTTTATATCTAATACAGTGTTTCTGGGTTATTTGGACCTGGCAGGGCTGTGGGACTGGCGAGGTAAAAACCTACTCATAACATGTTTGTAAATAAAGAATATTGCAACTTTTCCTGGCAGCAATACCAAAACCTATTTAACCTGTACTGTGACAGGTAATTGGAAGATGTTATATAAACTACATCTCTATGCTTTTGAAGCTAGCATGGTCTACTTACTAAGTTCCAGGACAACTATTCATCCAGAGATGAATAGTGAGAACCTGTTTAAAAACAGAAAAATGAGGCATTTTCTGTCTCATTTACAATTATACACATTTATTAAAAAATGTCCTATTTGGTAGATATGTGTGATAAATTTTTCTCAAATGATACTATTCTAAAAAAAATAATGTTAGGAACATTGCAATAAAATAACTTTGCTTTCTTCCTTTTTTTATTTTATTTCTTTAGTGTAACACTGGGGCTAAGACATATGACCTTTCCCACTGAGCTAACTTCTAAACACCCTTTTCATTTTGTTTCACACAAAGTTTACAAAGTGAGTATGATAGCCTATGCCTAGAATCTCAAAATTTGGCATGCAGAGGCAGGTAAATCAAGAGTTTAAGGCCAGACTCAGCTACAATTGGGTTTGCAGCTATCCTGGTATACTTGATGCCTCTTCTCAAAAAATAAGCAAAGATTATAAATCACAAAAACCATTACACTTAATATGTAATAAAAGTATGATTTTTTAAAATTTGGCTTTAGAAATAGGTGCCACCACACCAATATCTATGAACTAATTGGGAAATCTATTGTATTTTTTTCTAGTGGATATATCAACTTTTTACCTTTTTCCAAAATATCATGAATCAAAATACAATGCACATAGTTAAAAAAAAATCACAGTCTTTCATCTTAAGTGTGAGCATTTTCCTGAAATGCCACACAGACTTTCTTATTCCCATAGAGAAAACGATTTGGTGTTAAGGTTAAAGACCTGGAGTAGACAGTAAAGGAATTTCTGAACTTCTTGAACTTCATATTATGAGTTATTTGATTACAAAACATAACTGAGAACACAAGTGCTCCATAACATGACAGTAAATCCCCAAGTGTTTCATCTGCGTCCTGGGAGCTCTCCCAATTCATGTGTCAGGAACATGAAGTAAATGTGTATACCCTGCCTCCACTCCATGGGACCAAATTCATAAAGCAACTTCTAATTGTCATTGGAGAACATGTAGAAATTCCATAAACTTAGAGAGTGCTTTGGGTCAAGCTAACAGCCTAATGGCGACTCTCATACACAGTCTTAATGTTTGATTGGGAAGGTACAACCTCTGCCTCTATACCTCAATATATGGGTGACCTATTTGCTTGTAAATTTGAAGCCTATGTTTAATTAATAAAAAAGGGAGATATGTAGGGAGCCTTCTCTGCATTCTCCATTACAAGATGGCTCCTGCATCCGGCTGGAATTGAGAATAAACAAGTCAGTGCGCAGGTACAGGGTGATTTTCCCTCCCTTGGCCCCTGCCTCTCCCGTGGAGTCATATGGGCCAATGGGTTGCAGCCAATCAGGAGGTGACACGTCAGAGGCGAAGGTTGTAAACCTATATAAGGGTTGGGTTTTGGATGTTTGGGGTCTCTGCTCTGTAAGCTTATGCTCTCCCTCTCAAGATGCATTAAAGCTTTACTGCAGTAGGATCCTGAGTGTGCTGCATCATTCTTGCTGGCGAGACAGTAGCGCGGGACAGTGTTAAGGTTAAAGACCTGGAGTAGACAGTAAAAGAAATTTCTGAACTTCTTCAACTTCATATTATGAGTTATTTGATTACAAAACATAACTGAGAACACAAGTGCTCCTTAACATGACAGTAAATCCCCAAGTGTTTCATCTGCGTCCTGGGAGCTCTCCCAATTCATGTGTCAGGAACATGAAGTAAATGTGTATACCCTGCCTCCACTCCATGGGACCAAATTCATAAAGCAACTTCTAATTGTCATTGGAGAACATGTAGAAATTCCATAAACTTAGTATTATGGAAGAGCTTCCAACTCAGCAAAATACATCAAGTGGATATGATCTCCCAAACCCTGAGCAGAGAGGAGTTTTGGCTTATTTCTGGGCCCAATTCCTTCATAGCAATGGAGTTTCCATTATAGAAAGGGGAGTACAGAGTATGGAGGGTAGGGAGGTAACCCCTGGCTCTGTGTCAGTCAATGAATACACTCAAAAACAGTGGGGGGGTGAGATAAACAAACGGATACACAGATCACTCAGTCTAAATGTTAGAATAGAGATTTCTTCTGATGTAGTTGTATTGATTTTTTTAAATGTGCTTACAATGTTTTCTACTGTAACTAATACAAAAGGAATGTCCTATATATATATATATATATATATATATATATATATATATATTTCACAGGAAGTTACACCATAGCAAGAATATTCATATTATAGACTATGATAAAACAGACATTTAGGAAGCAAAAAATGATTATGTAAAACGTGTAATCCCAAGATAGACACACTGAGTTCTGTGTAAAACCCAAAACCAAATGCTTGTTATCTGCAGTGAACTCAGAAATAGTTTATTCTGTTTGACCTGAGTGACAACACCCTGATTACTTTTTTCTAATGAAAATGTTATGTACATCAGATGGTACATCTTATAACAGCAGGCGGTGTATCAACTCCACATGTAATATCCTCAATGAATTTATCAAGTTTCATTACAAATAAGAGCCATATATTGAGAAATTATAAATTTTGGTTAAAAGTAAAACACAACATGTAAAACTACTGCTTCTTTTCCATAAAATTCTTACTTAACCTTCTAAAGTTGCAGCATACAAGATGAAGTCAGGCACAATTCCATTCTTAAATAACACAGAGCCACAAGGCTACTAACAATATACAATAAAACACCAAACATGCAAGTCCTTTAAGAACTGCAAACTCGCTTAGAAAAGGACCTGCAGATATTCCCCTAAGAGAGTGTTGTGTATTATATAAAGCATGGGCTATAAAGTAAAAATGAAAGTCACACAAAGACCAGCTTCTTCAGGTCAAACACAACACGGGGGTTGGAGGGAGACACTGTTCACAGGAAAAGGGTTATTCCAAGGTGGTGCAGGTGAAGTCACAGTTCTCAGAAGGACAATTTTGCCACAGACAGGTGTTTGGAATATAAAGAAATAATACAGTAACCTAACAAATCTCTCTCCCTAGAAACTAAACAAATCTCTGCCAACAGATAAAGCAGGGCACCTCCTGGCACATGTAAGAACACACATGATTCCAGAGATAGCCCTTTCTTCAAACAAACAAAAAGTGTCTTCAAGTCTCAGCTAACAAAGTAGGTTGATATGGAGTCAATACATATAGCAAGGGGCGAGGAAGCAGGAGTCACCCAGTGGTGGTCTCTACAAAGACAGAACCCTTTGACCTTCCCTTTTGCTGAAGTAGTTCTTCCCTCCAAAGGCATCTCAAAAGATAACCTGTTGTTGCAGCTTCTGAGATGGGTCAGAGCCCCTATATTGAGTCCCTGGGAGTCCTCTGGCCTTTGTAGGGGGAGGTACATGAAGACTAAAATCCTCTGGCCACTCCAGTTTTCTTGTCTCTCCTCACACTCACCCTTCACCTGGACACCTTTTTCCTTTGGCCATTTTAAATGTTCGCAGGGATGTGCAAAGAGCATGAAGAAACTCACAGTCACAGAGACACATGCCCCTGTACTCTGACATCAAAAAAAAAAAAAAAAAAAAAAAAAAAAGGGGGGGGGGCTAAACTCTCCACTCATTTCCAAAGTACAGAAGAAAGGAGTTGTTGCAAGAACTCCCCCAGGAGATCTGTCACACCTTTTCAGGAAGTTTGCAGGTAATGTATATATTAACCCAAGTAATGTTAACATTTGTTTTGAGCAAAAGTAATTTTTTAAAAATGAAAGAAATAGAGTAATCTTTTCAAAATTCTGCCTTAGAGGGTTGCAGGTTTTGCCACCCACTGGCCCCTGGAAATCAACAGATCCCTTTGCCAGAGTGAGTGGCCAAGGTGGCTCTCTTCCCCTGCATCTTTTGAATAGGTTGCTCTTGATTCTGCTCCCCAGAGCCTGACTTTTGGGAAGGTGACAGGGTGAAGGGAGGCATGGAGGGTGGCGGAAGGGAGCAGAGACCTCACCTGAGCTCTATCTTTGCTCCCAGGGTGCCTGGGATCTGGCTGGAGCCACTCACTGGCTCTGTCTTACCTTTCCTGGGTACAAAGTCTTTATGCATCAGCCCTGAACTGCAGGTAAGGCTCATTCTGCAAGGAGGCAGATGCTGCTGCCCTGTCAGCTGCTCAAAGCTCTCAGATTCCACAGCTGTCACACTACAACTGAGATGCAATGAAAGGCACATGCTGTATATTTCTTTGTATTAGCTGAGTATGGATGCTTGCAAAGTGAAATCTAGCAAATATAAAAGGGGATTGGCTGCCAGTTGTTATATTGAAAAAAAGAAGAAGAAGAAGAAGAACCTAATATAAATAAAAAGATGTCATCATGGCAAGATGAAGGCATGACATTTAAGTAAGAGACATGATATTAAACACCTATGATGGCTTGCAATCCTGTAAAGATGAGACAAGCAAGTGAAACAAACATTTTACCATTCCCATGCTGGAGAACATAAACAAACTTACAGGTAGTATTAACCTACCTGAGAAGCCTTAGATAATATAACTTTTTGCAATTTAGGTTGGCTTTGTGATCTGTCCTCCTTAAGAGTTTCTCACAGTGCAGAGATAGCTTAAAAATTAAACATCTAGAGTCAAATTTCTGCCCAGGAAGTGACTCACCTGCTCTATTCAATTGAACAAAGTGCTTAAGTCTATTACTAAAAATGGAAGATGATGAAACAAATCATTTTAGGCAGGTTGTAAAAATTAAAGGTAATCCTTTCTGATGTGTTTAAGGTATTTTGAAAGAACACGGGAATTAGCTCTTTTATTATTTTAATGCCCATGCAATTCATCTTATCCATCCAATGCTCAGAATTCTCACAATGGTATCTCAGTTACTACTGCCTCCAAATAAAGCTACCTGCCCCTCCCAATAGGCAAATGCCTGATAATTTAACTTTCATTCATTCATCTATGGTACTGATTAAGTGGGGGGGGGGCAAAAGACAAACAGTCTTCTAATCATACCAGCTTCTGTTTTCATCTCCTGACAAATGAAGACCAGAAAAGAAACCTGATATGAACTTATTGTTGGAAACCAGCAGTCTGCTGACCCAGTGTCACTAGTTTGGGCAGATGCTCATGGCCATGTCATTGCTAAGTCAGGATTTACCTGGCTGCTCATGCTTTACCTGTGTGTGCAGGGGACTCAGATATTCATGAGCAAGTCCCCCTTTTAAAGCACACCCCACCCCTGCTTTTAGTTGGCCACTATCTATCGCCCCCTTCTGTCCCCTGTATCAATAAACTCCATGTGGGTGCTGAGTATCATGTTTGTGTTTCACAGGCAATAGCTGCAACAAAAGAACAACACTTATTCCTTCATCACCTACCCTAGCAGACACACAGGGAAGCAGTAAGTCTGAATATTCATGCTCAGTACCAATTCCTCCATACATGGCATTTAGAGAGCTTTTTAAACACTCTTTTTAGAGTTGTGAGGAATAGTATATGTTCCTTATTATATGCTGTAAAGCTATTATATCCTAAAAAAATCACAGCAAGAAGATAACATTTACATCCTAAACAGCCACACCATGTAACAAACAGACAGGTTTATGAAAATACATAGTCATTTCTAACAATTCTGGAAGCTGGAATTCCATGGTCAAGTAGCCAGCAGTATATTTGTTTTTGTTGAGGAGCTGATTAAGAGATGGGTCCTCATAACTGTGTCTCACATGGTAGAAAAAGAAGACTGAATTAACACACACACACACACACACACACAAAACCACCACCACCACCACCACCAACAGGCCATCAAATGTTTAAATACAGGAACACATAGAAGACCTTTTTATTGAATTAACTATAGTGAATAAAACTTCTCTGCATTTCCTTTCAATCTGGTTAAAAAGTAACAGGATTCTATCCTTTCTGTTGCTCAATTCCTTGTGTATTTTTACAATATTTTTTTAGCTATTTATCTGTACATTGAAAACAACTACTGCCATAAGCATGGGAATGCAAGGCTTTCCACAATAGATTGATTTCACTTCCTCTGGTTATATACCCAGGAGTGGGGATGTACAATCCTATCGCCGGTCTGTTTCTTCATTATTACTAATATCTGTATGATGGTTCATAGTAATGTCACCTAGGAATGGAGCCTCTGGGAATACCTCTGACAAAATTTCTTAATTAGGCTGTTTGATGGGGACAATCCCACCCCAAATGCTGAGATGGCACCATTTCAAGGACTTGGTCCTGAACTAAATTAAAAGAAGAATGTTTGTGAGCATTAGCAATGATCACTCTCTGCTTCCTGAACACCAATGCAAAGTGACTAGCTATCCTTTGGCTCCCTACACCATGCCCCATTGCCCTGGCCTGAAGCCATGATCCTCTCAAACTGTTACCCAGAATGGAAACTTCTTTCCTCAATCACTTCTTCACACTTATTTACTTACAGCAAGAAGAAAAGTTGCTGGTCTATCCTTTATCCCTCCAATCGCTGTATTATTTCACATCCTCACCAAGTGTGTCGGCATGCCTTTTACGGCACACCCTAGCCTATTTCATTCTATGATTTTGAAAATATCCTCAATGAAGTCCAATTCTATCCTGGTGTATTTTCAGTGTATATGTTTCTGATATATTTTTTCACATGCTTGCTTTCCATATTTAAATCTTCCTTTGAGAAGCATCTATTCAGTTAAATGCTTCTGTTTCATATTCAATGCCCTATAACAAAGAAAATGAAAAATACAGTGCTGAGAGGGGTAGAGATAATGTAATTAACAACCAAGAAGTCTGAATGAGGAAGAAAAGAATGCACATGGTAATTTTGCTCATTTAGGAGAGGGGATCTGGAATCCACAAAAAGCAACTTTTCTAAAACAATGCCATTATTATATGTTAATATTAAAGCAAATCAGCCCCAAAGCCTCTTATTAAATAAATTGATCTTTCTGTAATCATTAGCCTATCAACTTTTATGTTTTGTAAGGAAAACTGTATAAAATCAGAGGAAAAAAAGAGCTTTTAAACAATTTTTCTTATTTTACACAGTTCCCTGTCTCTGTCTTCATTCAATGACATCCAAAGACACCCCAGCCACTCCCCAGGGAGGGTGAGGCCGTCCATGAGGGATCATCAAAGACTGTCAAGTCATTTATTGTAGGGCCTAGGCCATTCCCCGTGTCTCTCAGAGAGATTAATATACTCAAAAACCAAAAATAGTTGTCTTCCTTTTAATTGTAAAGTTAGCCTTTAACAGGTAATCCTTCTGTCGAGAGTGACAAGGATAGAGAGGGAGAACAAGGAAACAGAAATTGATAAAGGGGACCATTATGAAGTAACAAGAAACCTACCATTAGGGACATTGCCAGGAATCCCTAAGGATGAATCCAGTGAAAAATCTAAGCAATAGTGGAGAGGTTACCTTAATTATTCTTCTCCTGTAAGCAGGATGAAGACAACTATCTTAATTGATATGATAGGGCTTTCACTCAGTAACTGATGGAAGCAGATAGAAAGCTCCACATCGAACCACTAGGCTGAACTCTTGGGGGGTCCAGCTGTACAGAAGGATAATAGGAGCAAAGGGGTCAGGTCCATGCTGGGGAAACTCACAGAAATAGCTGATCCAGGCTGGTAGGAGCTGACTCCAGACTGACAGCTGGGGAACCTATAAGACCAAACCAGGCTCCTTGAATGTGGGAACAATTGGGGATTTGGTCTGTGTATAGTTGTGCGGGCAGTGAAATCAGTAATTATCCCTAGTGTGTGAACTGGCTTTTTGGAGCCTATTCTCTATACATTGCTCTGCCTAGATACAGGGGAGGGAGCCTTTTCCTGCCCCAAATGATGTGGCAGAATTTGATGATGGCCCATGGGAGGCCTCACCTTCTCTGAAGGGTGGATGCCAGTGAGAACTTGGTGGTGGGAGTGGGAGGACATATGGGTGGTGGAGGGGATTGGGCTTGGTATGTAAATACGTTTGTTTTATTAAAAAAGAAAATAAATAATAATGAATATTTAGAGAAGAAAAAGTACTTTGTTTGTTAAAGGTACTCAGCATTGTCTTATGAAAACTCAAAATGGATTTGGGCTCTGTGAAAAAACAGATGAAATATGATAATGGCAACAATGAAGCTCAGGTGTTAATAGCAAATCAAAATACATTTTCATTGTAAATGAAGCTTACTCTGTTAAAATGAAAGAAACACAACAGAGAACTGCAAGATGAGAAATTTTGGTTGAAAATCAAGGGTCACCCAAATGTTGAGGTATGAGTCGACCACCCAACAACAGTGCATGTAATTGTACACAAACCTGCTGCAAAAGCTTCATCAACTGCAGCATCGACTGGGCCTAGGAGATTAAAACACAACTATAGTTATGTCTCCTGCTCCCTGACATGTGATAATGCATACCTGCACACATTAAAAAGCTGATGTCATAGTTCCTTGTCTCACTAGTATACCCTATGCTAGCCGTGAACATTGTGATGCTCCTGCCTCAGCGTTCTAAGTGTTGAGAGAGCAGATGTGTACATCTCGGCCAAGCTTACCATCAGATGTCAATACAAACAATAAAATCATTCTAATAGCAAAACTTCCAATCACTTTGTCTTATTAAAAGCCTACTGCTGTGCTTTACTGACTTTCTGCAGTAATTTTTCTTGTTCACTGTACATAAACATGAAATTTTCCTAAATTATCTTGTATTTTGCTATATTAACATATACAATATGTAATTTAGTTTATTATACACATGAACGTAGGCTCTTGGGAGCCTAATATACATCAAATGCTTGTGAACTGTGACACATTTAAATATACTAGAGGTTGATATTATAAGAAATTCTAGAATGCCAGCACCCTCAACAGCATGAGACAATAAACAGTTTTAGAGGTTAAAGTCAGCAATGACATTTAATTACAGCCTTATTCTATGTAAACTACAGCTCTAGCCTTTGTTTTCTCATTTTGAAGAAACTCTCTCAGACCCACCATCTGCTTTTGAATATACATTTGAAAATATATCTTTAAATGTTACTTCTAATTATACACATTCTAACTATAATTTGCATGTTTGTTTTTCTATGCATTCTTAAATTTTTTAATTATTTTAGGGAATCTCAGGACAAATCATAACTATTTTTCAAAAATAAATTAGACTGGGGTTTACAAAACTGGCTGTGTGTCAGTCTCCATTTAAGACTAAAACATCTATTGGCTGACAAACTCTCCTATTTGCTGATGACATGATAGTATACATAAGTGACCCCAAAATTCTAACACAGAACTCCTAAAACTGATAAACACCTTCAGAAATGGAGCAGGATACAAGATTACCGGAAAAAGAAGGCAAAACAAACAAAAAAGTAGTAGCCATTCTATATAGAGATGAAACAGGCTGTGAAGGAAATTAGAAAACATCACCTTTCACAATAGCCACAAATAAAACATTTTGGGGTAACTCTGACCAAACAAGGCAAAACATTTATACCAAGAAGTTCAAGTGTTTAAAAAACGAAATGAAAGAAGATATCAGAAAATTGAAAGATCATGCTCTTGGATAGGGAGGATGAACACAGTAAAATCAGCAATCATACCAAAAATAAACTACAGATACATTGCAACCCCATCATAATCCCAGCACAGATCTTCACAGATGTTAAAGAAAAATACTATACTTCATAAGGAAAAAAAAATCCAGGATAGCTAAAAACAAACCTGTACAGTAAAGGATCATCTGGGGGCATCACCATCCCTGACTCCAGCTCCAATACAGAGCTTCAGTAATGCAAACAGCTTGTAATTGGCATAAAACAGACAGGTGGACCAATGGAAACAACTCCAAGAGCCTGATATTAACCCACACGCCTATGGTAAATGGCTAATTTTTTGATAAAGAAGCTAAAATTATAAAGTGGAAGAAAACATATTCAATGATGCTGGTATAACTTGCTCTCAACATGTAGAAGAATGCAAATGGAGCCATATATATCGCCATGCACAAAACTCAAGTCAAAATTGATCAAAGACCTTAATATAAATCCATACATACTGAAATTCATAGAAGAGAAAGTTTGAAATACATTTGGACGCATAGGCACAGAACCAGTTCTTAAGTAGAACACCAGTAGCACAGACTGAGAGCAACAATTAACAAATGGGACCTCCTGAAACTAATAAGCTTCTGTAAAGCAAACATGGTCAAAAAGACAAAATGGCTTACGACAGAATGGGAAAAGATCTTTATCAACCCCACATCAGACAGTGGGCTGCTATCCAAAACATACAAAGTACTTAAAAAATTAGAAAACCAACTACCAAATAATCCAATTAAAAATGTGGTACAGATCTAAACTGAGAATTCTCAATAGAAGAATCTCAAATGGCAGACAGACACTTAAGAAAATACTTAACATCCTTAGTCATCAGGGAAATGCAAATCAAAACCACTCTGAGATTCCATCTTACTCCTATCAGAATGGCCAACCTCAAAAGCACCAAGGACTGCTGCAGCTTTTCTAGCAGTTCAGTTTTAAGTTGTAGCTCCTGAATTTCCTATCTAAGCGTACACTTCTCCTTTTCTTCCAGGTTGAGGATATCAATTTTTTTAAAGCTCATTAATGGAAAGAGTCATTTATTCTGATTTGAAATCAATACGTGACTCCTATAAATCTCTTAGTTAAGAAATGTCTAAAGTTAGTTGATAATCCTTACTTACCAAGTTGTCGCATTTGCACAGTATTCATTCCATCTTCTTACTCATTTCATTTTCCAACTCCTCTATCTGATTCTTGTGGTGAATGGCCAAATTCTCTTTAAGTTTTTCAATAATTATTCAATGTTCAACTTCTAGATCTTTTTTTTTAACTGGGAAAATTCTTCATCATGACTAGAGAGGAGTTGACTTTGCAACTGTTCCAGATTGATTTCTTGGGATTTTGACATTGTGTTTCGTATCTCATTCTTTTCTTTTTCTAGCATTTCAAGTTTCGTTTGGTAATTTCTAATTTCTGATTCATGTTTAAACTCAAGCTCCTTCTGGTTTTTACACAGAGCAGCAATCTCAGCTTTCAATTCTCCAACTGTCTGTTGTTATTTACGTGCATCATTTAGTTTTCTTTCCTGCTAACGATTTTTTCTCGATCTCTATCAATCTGCTCTCTTAAAATGTTGACTTCTTCTAAAAGGTCACTAAACTGACATTGAAGTGCACGCTTTTCTCCATGAACTATGCAGAGCTCGTTGCTGAGGTTCTCCTTTTGAGAAAGAGTATCTTGCAATTTTAAATTCTGTCAATTCACCATCCCATTCCATAACTCACGTTCCTTGCTATATTCTTTATACATGTTGCACATATCAACTGTAGTATGAGCATACTATATTAAAATAGACTCCCTTGCCCTTTATGGTGAGATTTAAGATCCTCTATCTGAGATTTGTGTTGTTTTTTTAATCCTTCTTTCATATGCATTATTTCTCTTCCATACATTTCATCAAGATCCACTTGGAGGTTGTCTAATTTCCTCTCTGTTTCTCTCTGAGTGCTCTGCTCTATGCCAGTCTATACAGTGAACTTGATAACATCTCTTCCAATGGTCTTCAACTGTATGCTTGAAGTGTTTAATTTCTAGAACGTACTCTTTCTTTTTCTTTCGAACTGGCTAGCTCAATGTTTAAATTTTGGTTCTCTTGGTCCTTTTTTGTAAGCTGTTCTTTTAAGTCTGCTACTAATTTCTCAGCAGTTTCTAACTGCCTCTGCAGAGTGTCATTCTTCTTCTCTTTTTCAGCCTTTTTTTCCCTGTAACACCTCAATTAATGCCTGCTTTTCTTGTAGTTCATTGAGCTGCTATAGCCCCACCTCAATTGTCCTAATGAAAAGACTTGTGTACCTAGACACTTAGGAGCAAGCAAGACTTGTGCAGAAATTAAGGCCTTTTTAGGAAGATTACTGAATGATGGGATTAAAAATTTACTTAAGGTAGGTGAGGATAATCTGGGAGAATAGGGAAGAATATGATCATAATACATTGCAAGAAAAGTTTTCAAATAACAAAATAGTAACACATTTTGAAAGTAAAAATATCCATCCTGATTTGCTTAGCATGTATGAGATCCTGGGTTCTACTCCCAGCACTGCCAGAGAAGAATGAAAACAAGAATGAAGAAAAGAAAGATTGCTCGGCTGATGAGAGTGCCATGATGACCTGAGTTCACTCTCCAGACAGATAAACAATTACAATAATTAATGATCCCACTAAATGTTTCCTACCCTGTTATTTCACTTTTAAAAGTAACTGTAATATTTCCTTATATGTAATCTTTTGATAGCTAATTACAATATTAATCACTCTCAGACTACTCCCAGAAACAGATTGAAACTAAGTTCAGATTACTCCCACGAACCTAGAGATCTGAATGTTTTCCAATGATAAGAGAAATTTCCTCGAGTCTGTATTCATTTCACTGCTGGACACTTAAAAATCATCTACGGGAGCACATGGGGCGGGAACTACAATTTCGGCTCAAGCAGAAACTTGAAATCAGGAAAGAAACTTTTCCTTAGTTTCCATTTGTGGTCAATTACAGCTACTGGTTTGTAAGAGCTCACCCCAGAGAAACACACCAAGCACAATCACATCAAAGCGCCAGATGGAGCAGAAGCCTAGGCACACTTTTGAATATGTTATTTAGATTTTTTTCTGTGGGCAAAGGCTTCAGACCCAAATACTTGGCCATAGACAAGTGAATGATATAACAAACGTCCTTGGGGAGAATAATTCAAAAGAATTCAGAATGAATGTATAACAGACTCAAAAATACCAAAGCTCAGATAGAAGGAAGCCCTGTGAAGGAAATGCTGAGTGTACCCTCTAAGAACAGTTGCTGCTGCTATGCCTGGACTGGCTGATCCATAAATTATCTTTCAAATGATAGTTCAGAGAGAGCAGGTCTATTGAGGGAAATAGGACTGAGGGCACAATGCAAGGAGAAGTGGGAAAGGAACATACTGCTGCATCCTGGGGACTTTTCAGACTCTACTTATCATCTCTTTCAAAGTCTTGGTTTTATTTCTGCCCCTACATTCTATAGGACACCTGAGTGCTTATATTGAACTCTCTGGCTTAAGATATTTCAAGTTGTTTTCTAAGACTTGCTATCAAACTCTGATCAATGTGATTAGATACTTCTGTTAGTCAGGATTCCTGTTGCTGAATGAGAAAACACAATATCCAAAAGCAAGTTGTGGAGGAGAGGGTTTATTTGCCTTATGCTTCCATGTCATAGTTCATCATCAAAGGAAGTCAAGCCAGGAACTCAAACAGGGCAAGAACCTTAAGGCAGGAGCTGATATAGAGGGCATGGAGGATTATACATGGTGGCTTGCCCCTCATGGCTTGCTTAGCCTGCCTTCTTGGAGAAGACAGGATCCCTCTCCAGAATGGCACCACACCTAATGGGCTGAGCCCTTTGCCACCAATTACTAATTAAGAAAATGTCTCACAGGCCTATCTTATGCAGCCTTTTTCTCCATTGAGCTTCAGTTCTTTCAGATAAGTCTAGCTTGGCATTTAAGTAGCCAGGAAGGATTCCCAAGGTAATCTTAAAGTACTTGGATTCAGTTACCATCAGAACCTAACTGACACAAGACCACAATGCAAGTATAGAGCAGTGTCTGCAAAAATCCATTCAGTTCATCTTGGTAAGATTTTGTAGAATTTCAAAACTGAAATACAGAGTTTAACTAATAGCAGGAAATCAGTCATCAGATACGTATGATTTATAATTCCTGAGTATGCTGTGGTGTCATCATATGTCTTTAATCCCAGGACTCAGGAGTCACAGGCAGGTGGATCTCTGTGAGGAAGCCAGCCTGGTTTGCTTCCAGAAAAGGCTCAGGAGCTACACAGAGAAACTCTGTCTCAAACAAATATTTTTTTTTTTAGTAATATCAACAAGCATTTATCAGTGTTTTCTGTATGCAAAAGCAGTATAGTATAGTACTTCTTTTACTACACTGAAAGCTGTAAATGACTTTATAGTAGGTGTTGATTTGTCCTGGAACCATACATGCACACATTTTCATTCTTTGTATATCAGTGCTAGGGATACAAGCTCATGCTTGCACGGCAAGCAGTTTATTCATCAAAAGACATATAATGAGTTCAAGTGTTAATCATTCCTCAAATACCTGAGTGCTTACAATGCACCTTGTTCTCTTCCAATTACCAATAATTTCCCTCATACTGCTTCTCCATATAAAGGATAATGGGACCGACTAGGGATTATGATGCCTTTCAGTATATGTATGTGATATCAGAGTTCTATGTCAGGTGTTTTTTTCATCAATCCCCATCTTAATATTTTGAGAAAGGAAGCAGAAAGTGGAACCTAGAACCCACTGGCTCAGCAAGACTGGCTGAGACAAAGCGTCAGGGAACCTCCCAATGTTGACCTCCCCAGTGTTGATTACAGAAACTAACAATCACACCAGGATTTACCTTGGGGGCAGAGGAACCAAATTCAGGACCTCATGCTTGAACAGCAAGCACTTGAGAGCTACATCATCTCCCTAGCCCCTTAAAAGGCTTTTTTTTTTTTTTTTTTTTTTTTTTTTTTTTTACATCTTTGGCTTTCCTCTCCTCTATATCTGTCTGCTATTCTCTGAGATGAAAGAAAGATCATTTGATAGCCCAGCCAACAGGCACAGAGAAGGAGCAGCCAGTGGAAGGTTCTCTGTACACTGTTCATCACTGTGTTTTGAGGTCACAATTGACTTCTCTGCTGCCAGAGAGCTTGGGAAAGGCTGAAACTCAATTGTGTAATCACAGAAATGTTTGCATCAACATAAAGAGCTTCCATAAATGCTTTAGTGCCACACTTTGCAATGGTTGCCAAACTCTTTTGGATGTTTACCTTGGTCACAGACATGCCCATCTATCTCCTCCAAGTTCAGAGGACTGATGGCTGGGAATGAGTCAGTACTTTACTATAGTTCAAACTGGAAAAACCTGCCAGTATCTATTGATAGCAACCCTGACAAAGGCATCAGAATCCTTAGAGCTCAATCAGTGAAGGAAAGTTCCCAGTTGAGATAAGACAGTAATAATGATCAAACATGTAAAATGGGAAATTACTCAAAGGTCTGCACTCATGCATTGCAGCATTCACTAGCTCAGGCAAACTGAAAGGGCTGCAATAACTAAAAAGGATTACCCTTGCTTTATTAACCAACGCAAAATCCTTAACCTTTCTCACTGACTCTGATTAAAGCACACTTCATCAGATATGAGTACACCTCCACCTGTGGTTTTTAAGCTTCTTCTTACCTGAGATATGAACCCTGATATATTCCATTTCAGTCCAATGTGTCTTTGCCACTGAGATGTATTTCTCACAGACAACAAATAGTTTTCTTATGTTTATTATATTCAGCCAGCAAATTTTGTCTTTCAATTGGAAAGTAGAGATTTTTTCAATAGTTCCATTGTAATCAATACTTTCCTGATTCCTCTAACTCTGTTGATTGCTTTTTTGTTTCAAGCTTTCTTGGTTTGGTTTGGTGATTTGCATCCCATCCCCAAATTCCATGTTAGAGGTTTGTTGATTTGCCAAGTAAGACAGATGTCTACTTCCTGTATCATCCTCAGGATGGGAGCTGGTCTGACCAGAAACTAGGTCTTTCATTGCCCTGAACTCTCTAAGTAAGTGAGACTAGGTGACCACTGATCCCCAGGAATCTTTCTGCCTCCCTAGTCATGGGTTTATGAGTGTAGGCCACCATTCTCAACCTTCAGTAGGATTTCTAGGACCTGAACTCAGGTACCCGGCCAGTGATGTCCTTTTCTAATCTGTGACATAATCTCTCTATAAGACAATTAAGTACACATGTATATTAAAATCTGACAAAAAAAAAAGACTAGCTGAGTTGTGATGCAGGGCAAGTGGCATGTGGATCTCTGTGAGTTCAAGAGGCAAGTGGATCTCTGTGAGTTCAAGGCCAGCATGGTATACAGAGCAAGGTCAAGCTAAGACAAGACCACACAGAGAAATCCTGCCTCAAAACAACAAACCCCTGCTACATGCTGCAAGTTCACATAGAAATCGTACAGTCATAATATGAGACAACCCAGGTTAATTTCATCCAATTCTGTTAGATTAAACCAATACCATAGTTGTATTTGGTGTTATAGTTTTAAGAAGAAAAGTCACTGTTTCTTGCTAGAGATTCTTCCTGTAGTCTATTCCTTTCTGTAACACACTTGGATTTACTTCCCACAGTTTAACACTATCTGATCATTTACTGGGAACAATTTCTCCCATGTGTTTAAGTTTACTGATTACATTCCTTAGCAATGTGTGACCAGTTTCCCACAATCAGTTTATTTCTTTTTCCATTGTAATTGTAGAGATCTGCCTTGCTGCAATTATCCTTATGACAGGCATTTGGTCAGTATGTAGAGGCCAGGCAAAAGCACTCCATCTAAGATATTCCCAAATATTCAAGGGCACAGAGTTACTACACACTCAAAGCTGTTGATTCATAGATGCCTAGATGCATAGAAAAAAATAAATATGTCCTGCATTTACCTCACTGGCAGGTAGAGAAGCAATAACCTAAACTAACCCCACACTAAAAGATTCTCAAACTGTTTGTTCTATTAACTCAAGATTTTAGTTCAGAGATTTATTTACTACTACCTCCTGTTTCCCCTGGGAAAATAAGTACATCCTTGGGGAAAAGTAAACTTTGCTGAAGGCCTTTGCTGCCACAGAGTACTGGAAGGTGCCAGGGTTCGTTTTTGTGCTAAGTAAACTTACACCCTATCCTTGACTTAAAATCCTAAGCGAATGTTGCTATTAGGGTTCAGTTTATTGCTCTCTGTGTAAATCTTAACTGATGTGCTGACCCTGAGAAAATTTAGCCTCATGTTATATTGCAAAAAGAATTACTATTACAAACACATGTATACCTGTACTCCAAAAACTAGGGACAGAAGGTGGAGGAGGTGTAGAAGAAGAGGAGGAGGAGAAGCAGGAGGAAAAAGAAGAAGAAATGCTCCTTGAAAAATGTCCCTACAACCAATATCACTTGTGGCACACTCAAGCCACTAGGGAGGCAGCTGTCACAGGACACACACACACACACACACACACACACACACACACACACACACACACACACACACACGCACCCCTAAATGCAGCAGGCTTGTTATCATAGGCTGGGTGTCCTTGAGAATAATTAAATCACTAAACATTCACTCAGAAAGCTCAAAGCGTGAACCACTAACAAAACTCCATTTAGAAAGTTTAAGGGCTGGGGCTGCAGAGCAATTCCATAGCTATTTATGCTTGAGCTAAGAGAGGATTTTGTATGGCACCAGGCAGGAAGTAGCCTTGCAGTGCAGGCATCAGTTCTCCTGCTGCAGCCAGAGGGGGCAGCTCTTCCCACCCCAGCCCCAGCCCCTGCACCGTGGCCCCGCCTCTCCCCACCCCCACCCTGCCCCCAGATAACCGCCTCCCATCATGGCCAGACCACTGTGCTCCTAACTTTGCCCTGCCATACTCAATCTTCCTTAGTCTCTTCTTGTCCTCCATCGCATCTGTGGGCCAGCAGGGGACAGGATGAAGAGCAAGGATCTATTATTAGGACAAAAGTGGACAGAGCTCCAGGACAGCCCGGACAAGCTAGGTTCTTGCCAACTGCTCCAGCCTTCCTCAAAGGTGCAGCCATCTTCCTCCTCACAGAAACACAAGGGGAGGGCAAACAGGCCAGCATCTGTGAGCCTGGCTTGGCAGGTGCTCCACAGGCCCTGGAGTGGGAGCTTCTACCACACCACAGTGAGTTTCCAAATTTAAAAGCTGCAGCTGCCTCCAGACTACAAGCCATAGTGGGGAGTGAGGTGGCGAGGGTGGGGCTGCCAGGCTATGGTCTATCAACCAAGGCTGAGGCAGAACCCTGAGGACACCCTACTCCTTCCTTACCCACCCCAAGTCCCTCCTCTTAGTCCCAGCAGCTTCCTACCCAGCCAGGTTCTCCCATAAGGAGAATAAATTCTGCTGCCCCAGGCTTCTCCCAGCTCTTTGTTCCCTGAATCTGTGCACCAGGGTTTCTTCTTGGGAACCTTGCTCCTGAAGGAGCTCAAATTAGGAATATAAATTCGGAACATACCCCCTCTACACTCACTTCCCAGCCTTAAATGCCTTAGAACAGTTAGGTTTCTTCTGTGACTTTATCTGCAGTTTTACCACAATCTCTTTCATACTTAGGACTGTTCTTGGCTTGTGGAAACAGCCAGACCTTTGTCAGTTCTATTTCTTTACTGAAATGAGTAGTGTGAAATTTTGTGCCCAATGTACTTGTTAGACCAAGCTGATCCCTGCTTGTAAATTAATATTACTGTCTTTCTCCCCCATCTGCTCTAGCAAGCAATTCCTTTTTCCTCCCTAAAAATCATTCTTGGAGTGTTGCTCAGATTGAACACTTCTTTGTATTAACATATGAACTGAAAAAATTAACAGGTAAAACCTAAATTTAATCATAAATGTGGTGTTTAGTGGACAGACATATGAAAAGGGGGAAACTAAAAACCTTACATCTGTCAGACACCAAAGATGTCTGACACCTGTCATTTAAAGATGCCTATATTTCAACCATAATTGTGGAACATAAATCAAGTCTATATTGCCCTGTAATCACCTCAGGGATTGAGAATGTGAGGTTAGACAATCTTGATAGCAAGAAAAGGCATTTAAAGAGTGGGAGTGGGCACAGGAGTGATTTTCTCATTCACCCTATAAACATCTAAGTCTAGAATGAAGTGTATAAACTGCCTGGATTGAGGGGCTAACTGTTGATTTTGATCATCTAGGATGCAGAAGCCCAGGATATCTATAGATTTCCTGTTTGCTAGTGGACACAACTTCCTCTGTGGCTTAGCTAATCACCTCTTGCAATTTATAAATAAAGATTTTCATGATCATGTGCTAAAGTTGAAAGATTATTTCTGCATTTTGCATTAGTAATCATCTATCATATACCTGTCTGTTTCGCATATAAAGATACACACACCATACATTGTTGGCTGTGTGATGACATCTATTAATTAGAAGGGCAGGTCTGTGGAATTAGTACTGTTCTGATGACAACTGCTCAATTGCAACAAATGCTTTATTTATTCCTATAGGCAATTTTTCATTCAGGTCCTCTGCTGAGAAGATAGTATTTCAGCAAAGACTTTAAAAAAATGAAGTGATGAGCTGTGAGTGTGAATGAGGTCAGCAACAGATGCAAAGTACAGTGTGAGGTATGTCCTTAAGGGAGGGCCCCACACAAAGGTGGCTAATTAAGAATGGGATGGATTAGAGGGAGATTAGACACAAAATCACAGAGGTGACAGGAGGCCAGACTGATTTCTGGAGGCCATGGTAAGAACTATGCCCATTTCTCTGAATGAGCCCAGAAGCCACTGACAAATTCTCATGGTTTATGCTATTACAATGTAGAGAAGCTACAGTGAAGGGCCGGTTTGCCTGTCAATTTGTTTAGAATCTCTTTCATATTGGGTCACCTGATACCTGGACCTGGTATGTCTACCTAGAAATTAGTCACTTGTATAGAACCTTCTAGTGACCTAACTACTCATTCTCTTCCAGGGCTAAAGGAACAAAGACTAATTAAGACAGCCTACCTTTATATAATAATCATTCCAGTGTTCCTCAAAAGGCTAGCCATCACCAGAAGATTCAAAGTACTCTGCATCCAGCACAGCTCAACTATGCCCCTGGGTCTGGGTATTTATCCCTCACACTGAGGTTTCTGCTTTAAGTCATGTTGCTAGCAGCACGTCCCGCCCATGGATGCCTCTTGAGCTTGGGGTCCCAGGCTTGTTGCTATGCCTGTTCAATGTTAATATGCCTGGGAGGCATACTCTGGTCCTCACACTTGAGTGGCAGTCAAATTCCCCACTGAGCCACCACTCCAGCACCTACAGTGGACTTTCAAAGGATTAAATATATATTTACAAAATTCTTCAATAAAATAAGACAGCTTTGTTTTAAGTTTTACAATAAAAGTACCTTAAAAATAAAGTCATAATGTAGACCTATTATCAGTCAAAGTGGCATAGAATCTAAATGAAATCAGAGAAATTAAAGTGGTGCAACTATTACAAAAGGATGAAATCATAGGTCAATAGTCCAAGACACTGCAGTAAATTACTAACTGAATATATGAACAGAAAATCAGGTCTTCGAGGATGTTTACACCATTAAGTAGTCACAGCATATACACTCTGCTCCCACATAGTTGTGACAAAGGCCCATGTAGACTTTGTGTTCAGAGTCAAAAACATTTATTCTAAATAGAAATATTTTGTGTCTCTGGTGCTGTGAAAAGTGATGCATGGTGCTGGTGGTTTTCAGAGAACTCAATCCTGCTGGTGTAGAAGTGTTCAGACTAATGTAAAGATTACATACTCAATAAAGGTGCACCCCTCTTAGTTAGACCAGCATAAAATTCAAACTATTTTATTTCTGATTTGAAAAAGAATATACGAATCCAATCACTTCTTCTCTTTCTTGGAAATCAACATGTCTTATGAATTATTAGAATTCCAGTCATTAGACTTTAGGACGATGCTGGTTTCCTATGAGACCTGCCTGTGATATTCTCTTCCTCCTTGGAAGTACCTATAGCTATAAAGTTAACATCTTGGGATAGCTTACATCACACCACAAACTTCCACAAATCTTCCATTGCTAAATGTAATTAGGGTGTGTTTTCTTTTGTTTTTTACGAAATCTAATGAATACATCTAACATACACGATATGGCATTTTATAAAACAGGCAAAATAATATAAATTATACCTATATAGCTTCAGCTACTATTTAACCATTGTAAATGTCTCTAAATATTTTGTTTTAAAAAGCCAAAATTAAGAAAATGAAAAATGATCTTCTTTTGAAAAGTAACACATAATCTGGTGGTGGTGGTAAAGCCTCTATTCCAACACTTGTCAGGCTGAGGTAGACAGACTCTGGGGCCAAGGTGGTCTACAGAAAGAGTTCCAGGATAACATCCAAAGCTACACATAGAAACCCTGTCTCAGAAAACCAGAACAAAGAGGAAACAAATGAATCCAACTTTATACTAATAAAATGTTATAAAGACACTGGGGAAAAGTCAAGATGAAATGGTAGAACTTCTAAAAGAAAATCTTATAGAACCCAAAAAACAATAGATAGGCTCAACATCAGTTACAAAAGTGATGGGGAATTTTAATAGTCTGTTGCATCTGAGTTCCTGACTGACACCTATGTTCAGGATGCCTAGTTTGGTCATGCATGTCCCTCAGGCATGTGGCCCGAGTTTTCCCACATGCTGTGGTCAAGGCAATCTTAGATCATCAATACAAAGGTCATTAATGTTTAGTTAAGATGTGCTATTCTTGGCATGAGGCTGGGTAAAGACAATGGCCATGAATGTTTATTAAGTTGAGCATATTGCTTGGGTCAAAATGGTGCATGCTTTTAATCCTAGCAATCAGGATCATGCATATAGAGCACATTTTTGGGAAGAGGATCATTGCAAAATAGTATATTTCATAAATGTAAAAGTTAATCTTTGTATAATGCTCCATTGCTCTTGACCCATGTGCTTTTTTTAAATTTTATTTAATTTTATATAACAAAGTCCCATTAAATGAAAACAAACATTTATACACAAATTTGGGTATTTGGGTGTCGTTCTTTCCAAGCTACTTCCTGCTGGTAAAGGGCACTGTCTTGGGGGGATTCGAAGAAGATTCAGATATCCTGGCTGTAATCTGTAGGGCTGTTTTGTCTAGCTGTTTTGAATGTAGGATTAGCTTGTACTCTGTTTCAGGGGGTCTGGCGTGATCAAACCACATTAGTCTGGAAGGAATCCACATCTTTTCATTTTCTGTGGAAACAAAAAAGAAATCCTTTGCCCCATTAACTTGTCCTTCAACTTAAATTTTGGAGTCAAAGCATTTTTTAAATTAATTTATTGTTTTACATGTCCATCCCAGTTCCCTCTCCCTCCTCCCTCCCTCCCTCCCTACCCCCTAGTCCTCCCTCCCTCCTTCCCTCCCTTTTACCCTCTCTGCCTTCTCACATGCACTCTAAAACCCTCCCCTCCCATCCCCCCACCCCAATTCCATGTGTATGGGAATGCCATCCAGTTGGGGTCATGTAGATCTGACAGGTCCTGTGAAGTAGGGACTAGGGCTTCTCTCCTGTCTCTAGATTAAGGCAGTTATCCCTCCATGAGGGATATGTTCGCAAAGTCCTTTTGTGCACCAGGGATACATCCTGGCTCCCCTGTCTGATTGACCCATGTGCTTTTATTAGTTAAACTTCAGAGTATTATCTAATACACTTAACATAAAATACAAAGCTTGTAGATTAACAATTAAAAGGGTCATTGGCTCTGCATTTCAGCTTCTGTATGGAGAGAGGAGGCATCACTAAACTGGTATCTTTCCACTGCCTTCATGTCCTGGACTGCCCTGTACCTAATGCAGCAACATATTCCATTTCTGGACAGCATTCATTATCAAGCCTTTTAATATCATGTCAGTAGTTGGTCCTAATCATAGTCTCGACTCTTCTCCATCTCTGTTAGTATTTTAGATTTTCTACAGCTAACATAACCTGGGTATAGAGAAACAAGATTGTCACCTTGCAGTAATGGAGGCCAGTTATCTGAAATCAAATTGTTGGAAGATCCATACTCTTCTGAATGTTTGAAGCTTCTTTGACCCTTCCTTGTTGAAGTTACTGGCAATGCTTGGCTTAAGGCAGCATCTCACTCCAGCCACTGCTCTGTGCTTCCTTGTTATGTGTATATAAATATTTTTAAGTCATCAGAACTTTTTAAGTCTTTTGTTAATTCAGTTAGACTACTTCTTTGGGACTATTAACAGATGATTAACTTTTTATTTAAGCAAGACTTCTCTTGAATATTGACCAATGTAACTTTCTCCCTTAAATGTGGCTCCCACAAATAAATGTTTAATGGACTTTGCAAGCATGGTGATAAGCCATCTTCAATTTTGTGTTTCCTTTGGGGAAAAGACAAAACAAAACCAAGAACAACAACAACAACAACAAAAAAAAAGCTACAAAAATATCCTCCTACCTTCCTTTTCTTTTTCTTTTTTTCCATGAATGTAATTTTCATGGCCTGGTATTCAATCTGTAGATCACGTTGGCTTCTAATTTATGGAGACAGGCCTGTCTCTGCTTTTTGACTGCTGGAATTAAAAGCATGCACCACAAATCTGGGCCCAGCCAAAATGCTCAACTTAATGCAACATTCTAGGCCATTGTCTTTGCCCAGCTTCATGACAGTAATGTGATTTCTTTTCTGAACCTTGCTGACTTTAGTATTGATGATCTAGGATTGTCTTGAATTATTTTGATGAGAGAAAGGGATGAACTTGGTGATTTGCAGAGTCTACTCACACCCACATTTTAGTGTCTTGTTATTGCAGCATTTTCTTGGCTTGAGCTAGTGAACTTTGCTGAGAACCAGAGAGCAATCAGATTATTTCTGGGCCTGGGGACTATCCCTTTGATCTCTTTCTTCATCCTTGTCTAATAGTACACTTCCCTTGTTCCTGGACCTTTAGTCATGTGATCAAATTTCAAATCAATTTCAATTCTTCAGTGTAGACTGTGGTTAAGGTTGCTCTAGACTTACTTCCCTGTGCATTTTATAATTTCTCAGCTTCTACATTTGTAGATTTTGATTTCAATACAGATGTTATTTTGGTATATTAAATCCCCTTCTATTATCATTGTAGTGGACTTCTGGAATTTTGACTGATAGGTTCATACTGATTTAACATTAGAGCTCTCTTGGGACTGATACTCTACACATACACAATTATATTATCATCTTTGATTTGAATCTTCTTATTAATGATGCCATTTTTAGCAAA
The DNA here is from genome assembly GCF_943737965.1 of Phodopus roborovskii. Taxonomy (NCBI): domain Eukaryota; kingdom Metazoa; phylum Chordata; class Mammalia; order Rodentia; family Cricetidae; genus Phodopus; species Phodopus roborovskii. The sequence goes on from NW_026125870.1 coordinate 91,191, forward strand.
CCCAATGGCATTAATACAGATTATAATAGTTTTGGTAGGATGTTTTTCCATAGAACTGTGTGGAAGGCAAGCTTTTGAGTTAAAAATGTTTCAGGGTAATATTTGTAGTTAGCAGAAGCTAAAGAACACTGCATTATGAGTGGTTTCACTTCTGGTCTGGACCTACAGCCAAACCAGCCCTCAAATAACACACAGAGAGATGCTATGTTAGATATAATTCTGTAGGCCTGTTACTTGTGTTAATTATTGGCTTGCTCTGTCTTAAACATTACCCCATCTCTATTAATCTAAGTATCTCCACGTGGTCCTATCTTACCGAACAGAGACCCCGGCATTCTTCTCTCTCAGTCCTCATTCTTGCATCTCCTACTACTACTTCCAGGATCCTCCTTGTATCCAGGTCCTGCCTATCTTGCTTTCCCATTGGCCAACAGTGCTTTATTCACTAACCAATAAGAGAAACACATTTACAGAATGATATCTCCCTTCAACAGTGTCTATGTATTAACTTCAGATTCAGGCATTGCTCCAGGGAGACAGTCCTGAAGAGTCTAGGTATGCAAGTTTAAAATTCTGCAAAGACAAGGAATTATTCATGTATGCAGACCACTTATATATAGACAGATGTGAGAGGGTAAGGAACAAACTCACTGACAAAAGCTTTAGGTGAAATCAAGCACTATTTATGTGACCTTTGATATTTTATCTTGAAACACAGCTACAGGAAGATGGCTGAGACCTTGTACTAAACCTGATAACCACATTTCTTAAAAATAATAAACACCAAAGGGTGCATGTGGATGTTACTGCTCCCAGAAGGTCATATTTTGGTGAATCCTTATGGGATTTGATTGTGACTTGCTCATGATTCTTTGTGTCCTTTCCAGAATACAGTTAGGCAAGTTTCCATTATGAGGGTTTTAAATGAGTAAGATCGTGAGACAAGTGAATTCTGAGCTTTAGCTTGGAATGATAAATGGATGTGTTCCATGGGGTCTGTGTTCAGGAGCCTGAACCTCACAGTTTGTACCCATGGGCCCAACTGTGTGACATGCCCATCACCTGAACTAGAGGAGTCAAGATGACTCTGTTGATCTGTGATGCTGTAATTCTAACACTCAAGGCGGAGGAAGGAGGATTTTGAGTTTGAGGCCAAACTAGGCTACATAACAAGTCTGTGTACAAACAAACAAATAAACAGAAAACAAAACCAAAAAAAACCTAGTCCAAATAACACCTGTAAAAGGTTCTAGACTTTGATTTATGGCAGAGATGTGACCCTTGAGTAAAGCTGGTCTTTTCACTGACTAGTTTTAGACTTTGACATATTTTTAAGGCTGAGAATTAAATAAAGGGCCCAAGCACTAGAATTCAACAAATTTGAGATTTGATCACAGAGCAGAGGCCTATGGCCAAAGGAGGGTTCATGTTCAATTTAGCCATGGAGTGGATTCAGCTGTGATGCACTAGACTACCTACTGTTTTTTATATACAATTGCCTTGACTTGGCAGCAAATTAGCTTTAAAAGGTTTTTATGCAACTCTTTCCCATTAAAGTTGTTGTTCTAGAATAGCTTTGTTATTCTATAGAAAGCTTAGTTGCTAATCTGGGAAGTAATATTAATTAGAAATGAAAAGAAAAGGACAGCTTTGTCATTGTTTCCCCCATAAACTAAAGACAGTTGACAGTCAAACAGTATCTCCCGGATGTAACAATAGCACTGCTATTTTAGTCAAAGCTGTTTTAGTAGGGATATTATTCATACAATTTCACATTTTGGGGGCTAATAGCCATGTCTAGATTTGTGAGGAGGCTTCTTTGGATGCAAGAATACTAAATATGAGATAATATGAACTGATCCTGAGAATGCCAATTGTAGAATTGAAAGCACTTATGGATAGTTCATACAAAAGCACAGTGAATATGTGCAGTGTTACAAGAAAAGATTATTTGTTGCCTAGATCGAAACAGATGAAGTCACTTCATCAACAGCTCCTGTTCATTAGGTAAAGCATAAGGCAAGTAGGCATGGGATAGGTAGACCTTTAAAACCTTGGGGTTTCTGTTTGGACATTTTCCAGCTCTGTGGTTTATCATTTAAAAGATGCTTGCTATGGAACACTAAATGAGTAACTGCTTGAGTATGACTAGACTCTTTGCTGAATCTGATTGGCTCTGGGATCCTGGGAGGCTGGGAATCTTGCTGCATTTATATTTCCTCTGACTCAGCTCAGCTTTCTGTGGTTGGGTCATGACCTGGCACAGGAAGTTTTGGTAGTAAGTGCTAAGACACTGAAGTAATTAACATTTTAGGAATGGCTAAGAAAGCCAGGGTGACTGAAGGGACAGTAAGTGGATGATAGGATATATAATATTATCGAGGTGTTTCATCATAGCAATAGTCACTCAAACTGAGAAACCTATGCTCCTTCTTTCTTCACTCACATTAACAGAGGAAAGCAGGTCAGTGATGATTGATGTGGTACTGCAGTGATTCCATAGTATTTGCTAAGGATTTGTTTATTACAGATTATGTGCAGTAGCTGTCTCTGTATTTCTAGAATATGATTAGCTGATTTTCCCAAAATTGCCCTCTATGTAAGGCTTAGATATGAATTTATGTGGCAATCAGCATCTTTAGAAGCCCAGCTTTGCCTACCATTGTGCAACCTGAGGAACTGAGCAAGGTCCCTGCATGGAAGATGGTTTGTGCATCCCTTTCCAGACATGGAGACTTTGATGAATACACAGTACTTTTCCTGTCTATCCTCCCCATGCCATTTTTTTTTAGCAATCTTAGACCATTTCCAGGGCAGCCTCAAGCTAAATGTGTAATCCAAGATCACTTCAGAAAAGGATGATTGTTCCCTACTGGTTTTAGGTTGGTATAAATCATTTCATAATATATACTATAATGACAAACTATTTCTAAAAAGTTTATTTTTGTGTTCTATGTAAATGAATATTGTCAGTGGAACAACTTGCCAAACCATTTACCAAGAAAGGTAATTTGAAGGCTCTAGGTCTTATTTTTGGTTTTCTTTGGTGTGATTAAGCAGCTCAAATTTAAGTAGTGGGGGTGAGTATTTGTTTAATAGAATATACATTTTATAAAAAAGGAAATTTAGACAAGAGAAATTGTTCATTATACAAAGTGGTTTTTGAGCAAGCAAAGTTCAGGTCTCCTACACCCATATAAGAATCCAGGCCTGGTGGTGTGAATCTGTAATCACATACCAGGGAGACATAAATGGAGACAGGAAGATGCCTGGAATTTTCTGGCCAGACCACCTAGCCAACACTATTGATCTACTATTTCAGTGATGAGTAACACAGGACAGTACCTGCAGTCAACCTCTCATATCCCATGCACACACTCAGGCAAGGACACCTGCACACACACACAAACACACACACACACACACACACACACACACACACACACACACTACTCATCAACATACTGAGAGAAATTAAATCATGGATCATAGGAAAACACTTGTAGATCAAGTTGGGAAACAAACATAAGTTGTTATACCCTTTTGAAGTTTTATTATGGCTGTGAGTTTAGTGTTACTAAAATCCAAGGTAGATATTTTTCTTGATGTTTGAAGCCTGAAGTGAAGCCTGCTGTGTCTTTGACTGTATTAAGAAGAGGTGCATGAGTCAGTCCTATGCTGGATTCCCAGCTATCAGTCTGGGGGCCTGTTAGCTCCTCCTTGTTCAGGTCAGCTGTCTCTATGTGTTTCTGCAATGACATGACAGATTTACATGAGCCTCCCCCGATGGCATTGCCCTACATGTGGAATTGGGGTGGCAGGAGAGGAGGGGAGGGTGGTCAGAGTGCATGTGAGGGGGCAGAGACGTTAAATGAGAGGGAGAGAGCGGGAGGGAACTGGGATCCACATGTAAAATAAAAAAATAAATTCTTTAATAAAGAAGAGGTGCGATGATTTTGTTTTCTTAAGAATTATATGGTGATAAGGATTTAATAGCTATTACTGTATCATTCATATTGTTATTAGTGGTTTACATTGATGTTATTAACAAGAGTTCACTATAGTTCACCCATTATTGATATATATATATATATATATATATATATATATATGTGTGTGTGTGTGTGTGTGTGTGTGTGTGTGTAATTCTGATGAGATGATGGTGTTTTATATGTTGAAGTCCAATGTTAGACACATTATATAATATTAAAATATATTAAAGGTGACAGTTAACTTTTACATTTTTCTTTCTTCCACGGCAGCTGAAAGTATTTGTTGCTCTTTTATCCCTAAATGTTTTAATACTCATCCAGTCTCTAATAGCTTTCACAAGTATTTAACATTTTTGTGATAACTGTGTTGTTGTTTTATTTTTTGTTGGTTATGTTTTAAAAAATAAATCAAAGTGAAAAAGGCACCCAGGATTAAACATTGTTTCAAAAATAAACTTAAATAAGAAAGGTACACTGCTGTGGATGATAAGTGAATTGTATGAATATGTGGCACTTGTCTATGGGACTCCTAGTGGTGACATGCAAATGACTGAAGGCAAGAAAGCATCAGCCTCTGAAATTTAGATTATTTCCATTCTTTCCCTTATAGATAATGCTACAAACCACAGTCAGAGCTAAATTTTTCAGCCCAAGCTATTTATCTTTGTGTAAATGTAAGGTTCCAGGTAAGCCATGAAGGATGATACTCTTGACCTCCTTGTGTGTGTCGTGCCTAAGACATTTGAAATGTCTTAATACGCTGAGCACCTGCCTCACTCTCCGTCCTCTGACTCTGAGCTGATTTTCTTTCTGTCAGACAATTTCATTTCTTTGTCTGGATTGAGAAACATCCAGTTTCTCTTTAGAACAATAGTAATTCTCTATTAAGGACATCACAAGTGTCCTTTGTTTTGTCACTCCATTTTAGTGATGTTTGAGTTAAATATAATGAGCCAGTGCTTTAATAATAATAGAAAAAGCCTTAGATGATAATTCTGCTTTCTCTCCCACCCACCCTCATAGCTTGGTATGTACTGAAAAAGAAAAGCCTGACCAGATGCACAGACTTCCAAGAAGTCTAAACAAATTTCAAGCTGTGTACAAGATGAACACAATTCGAATATAAATGAAGGAACTGATGAGATGTCCAAGAATGTTCTTCAAGGTTTAGAATCAGATGGGAATCCTGATTCCACCAAAATGAGCATTCTTCCCAGTGAACAAACAGATAAGCCTATTAAGGTCCTGGCTGAGGTGAGTGCTTCCAGTTTTTCAGGATATTTCTTAATGGAAAGTCAGTGTAAAGAGTGTGGCCTACAGCACACCCTGCAGTTCACTGATGACTTTTGTCCTTTTTTGCAAATTTTAGCACTATAATAGTAGTTAAACCTAAAATATTAATAAAATCAGAGGGAGCTTTGTGGACTTCAACAGATATTTATTGAGCACTCACAGTGCAGAGATGAAGAATGCAAATGGAAAAAACAGGTGTACTACTATCAGTCCCATGCCCACAAGAGTGCACAGCCTTCTCAAGAGTAAAGGGTGTTAAGAGCACTTGCCTGTTATGATGGTCCTGCAGACATGTCAGTCCCAAATAATGTACAGAAACTCTAATGATTATAAATCTGTTGGCCTTTTACTAGTGTTTCTTATTGCCTAGCTCTGTCTTTAATACTAAATATTAACTACTTAAATACTTAAAAAAATATTTCTATTAGTCTAAGTTTTCCATGTGGTCTTGTCTTACCAGAGAAAGGCTCCAGAGCCTTTCCTGGAAACTCACTATGTAGATTAGGCTAGTCTCTTTAGAGAGATCCTACTCCTGCATCTACTTCCTCAGTCCTGGGATTAAAGGCATATGCTGTCAACATTGCACATCATTCCCAGGATTTGTATTCCCTATTTCATGGTTGGTTTCCTCCTATTATTTAAATGCTTTATTTCTATTCTGTAAGTCTACAACATCTTACCAGAGTGGACTGAATGGAGTTTTGCAGATATCACTCTGTAGTTGCATTGGACCTTTAAAGTCCTGGCATGGTTTTAGTCATGTTATAAATGGTATTTGGATCTACACCTTACATTCACTTTAAGTTTACCTTGGGAATCCTCCCTGAATAGTTTAATGTCAAGCTAGAATTATCCTAAAGAAGGGAACCACAATTGTGAAAATGCATCCATAATATTGGGCTGTTAGGCATTTTCCTAATTAGTGATTGGTGTGAGAAGGCTCAGCCCATTATGAGTGGTACCATTCTGGGTAGTGGTCATGCCTTCTTCAATGCATGGTAATGCCACCAGAAACTGAGAGAATTGAATCTGAGATTGATGCTCTGTGAAAAACCAGAAAGATCTTGAGTTTAAACATGAACCAGAAATTAGATATTATTCAATGAACTTGAAATGCTAGAAAAAGAAAAGAATGAGATTCTAAACACAATGTCAAAATCCTAAGAAATCAAACTGGAGCAATTGCAAAGCCAACTCTTCTCCAGTCATGAAGACGAACTCTCCAAGTTTCAAGATCTAGAAATTGAATTTCAAATAAATATTGAAAAACTTAGATAATTAGGAATTTGCCACAAAAATCAGATAGATGTGTCAGAAGTCTTTAAAAAGATGGAAAGCATGTAGTGTGAAAACCACAACTTGATGAGTAAGCAGAATCAATTAACATTAGAAATTTCTGAGCTAAGAGATTTACAGCATTCACATATTGATTTGAAATCAGAACAAAAGACTCTTCAGATTAATGAACTTAAAAAGAAATTGATATCCTCAAACTGGAAGAGAAGGAAAAGTGGGCACTTGAACAGGGATTTCAGGAGTTACAACTCATAACTGAGTTAGAAAAACTGCCACAGTCATTGGTGGTTTTGATCTTAGCCAATCTGATCAATGTAAGATGGAATCTCAGAGTGGTTTGATTTGCATTTCCCTGATGACTAAGGATGTTGAGCATTTCATTAAGTGTCTTTCTCCCATTTGAGATACTTTTGTTGAGAATTCTCTGTTTAGATCTTTACCCCATTTTTAATTGGATTATATAATATTTTAATTTCTAGTTTCTTAAGTTCTTTGTATATTTTGTAGATAAGCCCTCAGTCAAATGTTGGGTTGGTGAAGATATTTTCCATTTTGTAGGGAGCCATTTTGTCATGTTTACTTTCTTCTTTGCATTTCAGAACCTTCTCAGTTTCAGCAGGTCCCATTTATTAATTTTTGCTGTCATAGTTTATGTGACTGTTGTCTACTTAGGAAGTGATCCATGTGCCTATGCGTTCAAATGTATTTCTACTTTTTGGTGTGGATGGATTTATATTGCATCTTTGATCCATTTGAACTTGAGTTTCATGCATAGCATTAGATATGGATTCACTTGCATTCTTCTACATGGTGACTGCCAGATATACTAGCACCATTTGTTGAATATGTTTTCTTAATTACATTTTATAATTTTACCTTCTTTGTCAAAAATCAGTTGTTTATAGGCTTGTGTGTTGATATCAGGCTCTTGGATTAAATTCCATTTGTCTACCGGTCTGTTTTTATGCAAATACCAAGTTGTTTCCATCACTATATCTCTATGGTAGAGTTGGAAGTCAGTGATTGTGATGCCCCAGAATATCATTTAGTTTGAAAAACTATTTTGGGTATTCTGGGTTTTTTGTTTTTCCCTTTGGAGTTGACTATTTTTCAATCAAGTTCTGTGAAGATTTGTGCTGGCGTTTTGAATCTGTAGATTACTTTTGGTAGCATTGCCATTTTCACTGTGTTTATCCTACATATCCAAGAGCATGGGCGATCTTTCCATTTCCTGATATATTCTTTAAATTCTTTCTTTAAAGACTTCAAGTCCTTGACATGTATTCCTTTCACTTGTTTTGTTACAGTTACCCTCAAGACATTTTATGCTATTTGTGACTTTTGTGAAGAGTGATGATTCTCTGATTTCCTTCTCAGCCTATTCGTCATCTGTATGTAGAATGGCTACTGATTGTTTTTTAGTTAATCTTGTTCCTGCTACATTACATGAAGTGTTTATCAGTTGTAGGAGCTCTCTTTTAGAAGATTTGGGGTCACTTATGTACCCTATCATATCTTCAGCAAATAGGGAGAGTTTGACTTAGTCTTTTCCAAATTGCATCCCTTTGATCTCCTTTGTTGTCTTCTTGTTAGAGCTAGAACTTTGAGTACTATGTTGAATAGACATGGAGAGAGTAGACAGCCTTGTCTTGTTCCTGATTCCATTAGCATTGCTTTGAGTTTCATTTGGATATTGGCTGTTGGGTTACAGTATATTTCCTTTTTCACGTTTAGGTATTTACAATTAGTAATGGGTAATTTTAAGTCTCCAATAGAATTCCTCTTCTGAAAATGTCAGAGTTGAAGAATCATTTAAGAAGGAAGCTAAGTTTTCAATTCAAGATTCTTTGGTTTTTTAATTTGATAAGATTTAACTTGTATTTGAATGTCATGAATTGTTTGTGTTGATATCATCTTCAGACAGCCCATCCAGTGTTTTCTAGTGACAGTTGATTGTTTGATTAGTGGGTAATAAAGTGTTTTAGTTGATTGTTCGATTAGTATGTAATAAAGTGGTTTAGTGAGCAATGATCACTTTTTCTGAAAAGAAGAGAATGGAAGACATATTGACAATTATTGTTTTAATTAATTGATTTATTTTCTGGCACAAGGGCTGAGACCCAGGTCCTGGACATACTAGCCAAGGCACCTTACCCCCTGAACTATGTCCCTGTGCAAAAAAAAAGTGAAGACTCATTTATGGAAGTTTTTTTCAAGTTTGCAATGATGTATGTAATGGACAAGCATATGGTTGTATTTGCTGTGTTGGAGTGTAGATCACTGATATATACCTTATTATAGAATAGAAATAGCCAATCTTTTAAATTGATCTGAAACAGTTACTTTGCACAATGGATAATAAATTTGGAAGAAATTAAAGGGTGAATTGTTTTAGGGATGCTTCTATTTGGAACAGTTAACGCTGACAGTACTATTTACACATGTACAGTGAATAGCTCACATGTACTATATCTTCTGCTAGGTAATAAGAAAGAGATGTTCCAAGTGCTCATTGGAAGACTTCAAAGACAGAATCTCAGGAATGCTGCTGTTTTACAGAAGTAAAATATTTATCCCCGAGCGGAACTCCTGGAATCCAGTTGCAGAGAGGGAGGAGTGATGAGCAAAAGGGTCAAGACCAGGGTACAGAAACCCATAGATAAAGCTGACCTGAACAAGGGGGGAGCTCAAGGACTCCAAGACTGATAGCTGATAAACCACTATAGGATCAACAGTGACTCCCTGAATGCAGGTCTCAGTTAGAAGTCCTGGGCAGTCTATAGGACCTATGGAAGTAGAACCAGGATGTATCCCTGGTGCACAAAAGAACTTCAGGATAACATCTCCCATGGAAGGATATTACCTTAACCTAGAGACACCTGGGCAGGTCTAGGCCCTACCGAAAATGTCTTGACAGATTATGATGATCCCTCCTGGAAGGATTCACTCTCCATGGGTAGTGGATGGTGGATGGGATGGGGAATACTGGGTCTGGGGAGGATGGGAAGGAGAGGGATCAGGGATCCATATGTAAAATAAGATAAAAAAGTGGTTTTGGACAAGAGGTGCCAAAGTTTACAGTGCTAATGATTTACTGAGCAGAACCAGACACCCGTGTGTTCCTGAATCTCTTATATAGAGAGCTGTACTTAAAAGTTATTCCCGAGTTCTAAGCTTTAAATGACCAATTGGCCTTTTCTCTAACAGCCATTTGGGAACAAAAGGAATTAGTGCTAGGGATGGGACTCCATGACTTAGTACTCACTTTTTATGATTAAGGTTTTCTTGGATTCCATCTCTGTGAGCACAGAAAAAGAGCAAAGAAACTCAGATCTGTTGCATCCCCAGCAGAGAAGAAGGAACCAGGATTGCTTTTGTCAGACTGGAACTAGTTAAAATTTTTGGATTGCAGTCCGTTAATTAAGGGTGCCCTGGGATAAAATGCTACCTTTGTGGCTGTGCTCAACCCTAACCCTAACCCTAACCCTAACTATAACCCTAACCATAACCATAACCCTAACCCTAACCTATGTTCAGTCACTAACCCACAGTGTGGTTTAACATTAAAAAATGCAAGAAATAGTAGCAACAATTTGCTTTTAAATCTTTTTAATAATTGATGGTTATTTCCAGTTGTGTGAGAGACAAAGATAAAATTAACTTGCATGTTTTATCAAGTCAGGAACATGAAATGGTACTTTAAATGATAGTGGAGATATGAGTTGCTCTGCAGAACACTGTGTTGTCTATTTTTAGCACTGTGTATGGGCAGGCCACAGAAAACATGCTTGAATATTATAGAAAGCACACTAGTATAATCTCTCCCTTGATAGATTATCATTTTCAGAGATGTGTGGCAGACCTCTCTACTTCTTGGTTTTGAACTTCTTGTGATGTTTGTTTCAGGACAGCTGATATAGTCATGAGATATTTTCAAGGTAGAGTGTATGAGACATGATAGTGGGTAAACACTCTTCATGATATATTGCAATATTAAAAGGAAACAGAAATGAAGGCCTCATTTTGTGTAATTAAGATTGTCAATCTCTCCCTGATAAGCGAATAATGTCATGTCAAAGAGATATATGATTTTCTGCAGATGGATTTCGTATGTGGAGGAAGATGGAAATAAGAATCCATTCATACTCTTTTGACCCCTTTCCTCTAGATTAATAATGTTTTAATAATATTTAGAAGTAATCAAAATTTTAATTAAAATTTAATTTTTTAATAGACTTTGCATGCATTTTTGGATGAACACTGTTGTCCTTTAAAATATGAAAATAAAATAGATGAGAAAGAGAATTCTGGTGTTTACCATATAATTACAAGGCTATCATTCTGAGAACACAGTTGAAGGTAAACAGCTTACCATCCTATTAAGTAGTATTCACTTTGCATAAACTTTGCTTGAATCACAACTTAATTATAGAGAAAATTTCTATCTTAGTATCTTATCTTCAGGCATATAGTTTATATTTAGAGTACACTTTTATTGTAGTCCTTATAGTTTAACAATCATATTATGCAGATAATTGAACTATTCTACCTTTCCTTGATACTTTCTCCTCTGTTCCTCTGTTCCCAAATATTTCTTTATTTTACTTCTTTCTGTTAACAGTTCTAACTGTAGATCCTTTTAAAATCTTCAAAAAATTACTGAGTTTACTAATTTTAAATTAATGCCATAGAATTTTAAGTGAAAAGAGCAAAATGTGTGAGCTAAATTAAGAGTTGTCCTTTGCCACGTATGATGGGGCATAATCAGGGACAGATCTGTGTGAGTCCTCAGCCATGATGTCTGCATTGCAATTCCATGCCACCAATGACTGAACAAAGGAAAAGATAACTTTTTTCTTTTTTGGTTTTGGGATGTTTTGATCTTAAAAAATTGTACCTTGAATTTCTTGGTGTTCCTTCACAGATGTATGTCCCCTGAATATTTGTATGTATAATGAGCATCCTGCCAATAAGTAGCTACAGAATGTATCTTGGGATGAAGATTTCAAGTAAATGTTATGCCACTTACTTTACAGAAATGATTTTTAAAAAAAAAATTTACTACTGGACAAATGGGTTTTGTTCCTACCAGATGGATTTCTAAAGTTGTCATTACATAAATCACATTTTTTAAAAAGGTAAACATATACAGTGTAGTAAAATAAGTGTAATTATTTGTCATCCAGAGATTCAAGACAGTATTAAAAACCTTCTGAGTAAAGTAACAGATGAACACAACAATTTCCTGACACTGCAGATGCGGTTAAGCAAGGTGTGTGGGGTAGAAAATACAGTATTTGCATTTGTATTATTATCCAATGTTTTGTCAGTTATGATGTACTAAAAGAAATGAACATAGTAAAAGCTAGTAGAATATAACAGTAGCCATTTTTTTGTTTCTCTTAGAACATTTGTATCAGTAAGAAAAAATTCCACAAATTAAACAATATGTATTTCTCTAGGTTGGATTATTAAGTCGTGAAGTATATATGAATGTCAAATATTTTGCAAATAAAACAATTATATTTAATTGTACAGATACCTTCCTCTTTTTTTTCCACTGGAGTATGAACAAAGGCACTGTGTAAGATAGCAGTCTATCAGTGAACTATACACTTGGCCTGTTACATGTAATATTCTAAGGCAATGGGTCCATCTTTATATATTAAAGAAGAAAATTATTTGTCTTCATATAACCTATTAACACATAGTATTATCTATGTCAGTTTTCTTCTACTATAGGAATTTTATAAAGTGTTCTTCAAAATTAGGTAAGATGACAAGTACAACATAATAATATACGTTAATAGCTGTGTCACAGAAATAAAGCATATATTGTCAAATTTCTAATTGTCTAGACTACTTTTCAAATTGTAGAAAAATATGGCAAAAGGCACGTGCATTTATATAAGGTAGTTTCTGGCTGTCAGTTTTTTTTTTTTAATGCTTAGGTAAATTTTCAAGATATGTAGTTGTATATAGGAGTAGGACCCATCAGAGCAAGAGCTCATAGGGTAAGTCAGCCTTGGAAGGACTTGAAAGGGTGCATGGCCAAAGTCTCAAGGGAAGCAAGTGACTATGTCCTCTTCCAATAGACTCACCTGACACACTTTAGTTCTTCTAGTGTGAGCATAATAACATGTTCCCATTGTGCACTAACAGCATTCACTTGCACCTAGCACTCGAAAGTTTTCTGTCAAGAGGCAGATAGGCAACCTCCACAAGAGTTCACAGGGACTAGACCATAGTGCTTTTCTGTGTAGCAATGGTGAAACACAGTTACCATTAGGAAAGGTCTATATTATAGCCCAGAAAGCTCTTGGTTGGATTTCCGAATTAATGCCAAGAGAAAAGCTTGTAAACCGGCTCTTCAAAGACAGGTATCACAACACTGCTGTCTAAACTGTCCTCTGCACATTGGGCAGTGAGTGCTTTTAACACAGCCATTTATCTGCGCATCCTATACTGTTTTAGCTTGTTTGCTCGTTTGGCTTTTTGTTCAGCCAGACAAGATACTGCAAAATAAATCAGAGACTCAGGCTTATTCTTAGTTCTGTGGGCTAGGCCTTACCTTGGCTTGTTTCTAACCCTTCTTCCCTTTCCCCCTGGGCTTTTATCTTTCTTACTTCTGCATATCTCACTTTCCTTCTTCCTCTATGGATGGAGAGCTGGGCGACTGGGCTGCTTGGCGGCTGGGTAGCTGGTCTTCTGAGCTGCTGAGCCACTGGGCAGGTGGCCCTGAAGACATCCTCTACTGGTCCTCTTGGGTCTGCACTGCCTCGGTTCTCCATCTTCTGCCTGCCATGCCATTCTTCCCTTAATTATGCTTCCCTATTGGTCATTCAGCTCTTTATTAGGACCACCAGGTGTTTATTTATTTATTTATTTATTTTTATTTAATTTTATACAACAAAGTCCAATTAAATTAAAACAAACATTTATACACAATATTTGGGAATTTGGGCGTCGTTCTTTCCAAACTACTTCCTGCTGGTAAGGGGCGCTGTCTTGGGGGATTCGAAGAAGATTCAGATATCCTAGCTGTAGTCTGTAGGGCTGTTTTATCCAGCTGTTTGGAATGTAGGATCAGCTTGTACTCTGTTTCAGGCGGTCTGTTGTAATCAAACCTCATTATTCTGTAAGGAATCCACATCTTTTCATTTTCTGTGGAAACAAAAATAGAAATACTTTTCCCCAGTAACTTGTTCTTCAACTTAATTTTGGAGTCAAAGCTTTTTTTTTTTTTTTAATTTATTATTTTACATGTCGATCCCAGTTCCCTCTCCCTCCCTCCCTCCCCTTCAGCCCTCCCTCCCTCCTTCCTTCCCTTTTGCCCTCTCTGCCCTCTCCTATGCACTCTAAACACCCTCCCCTCCCAACCCCCCACCACAATACCATATGTAGGGGAATGCCATCCAGTTGGGGTCATGTAGATCTGACAGGTCCTATGAAGTAGGGACTAGGGCTTCTCTCCTAACTCTAGAATAAGGCAGTTATCCCTCCATGGGGGATATGTTTACAAAGTACTTTTGTGTACCAGGGATACATCCTGGCTCCACTGTCTGGGGTCTCTTAGACTGCTCAGACCTTCTGGCTGAGACCCATATTCAGGGGGGTCCGAGTCAGTCCCCTGTTGGCTTCCCAGCTATCAGTCTAGTGGCCCTTAGCTCCTCGTTGTTCAGGTAAGCTCTCTCTATGTACTTCTACCGCATGGTCTTGTCCTCTCCATCTGCTTCTGGGTTCTAGTTCGACTCAGTGTTTATGTATGGGTGTTTGCTCCTGTTGTCAACAGGCATTAGTTGAGGACTCCATGGAGAAGTTAGTTGTTGATCTCACTCTCCTGGAAGGGCATTTATGATAGCCTTTCCACGGGAGCTGAGATTGTTAGTTGGGAGCAGTCTTGTAGTTCCCTTGACCTTTCTTTGTGTTCAACTTTATCTTCAAACCAATATTGGCTCCCTCTTTTATGTTCTGTCTCTCTCTCTCTCTCTCTCTCTCATTTTCCATTCCTAACCAGGCTCAATCCTCCTGGTCGCACATGCCTTCCTCTCCTCCCTCTCATTTTCTCCTACTTCTCTCTCCATTAGCTGTCCTCCCCCACTTTACCTGAGGTCTGGGGGACTTGTCCCTTCCCAGTTCTGTGAGGGACTTTATATGAATTTCTTAGAATACAACTTGTATCCTAGTTCCTCTGGTGATGTGAATTATAGGCTGGTGATCATTTGATCTAGTTCTAAAATCCATATATGAGTGAGTACATACTGTGTTTCTCTTTTTGTGACTGGGTTACCTCATTCAGGATGGTTTCTTCAAGTGCCATCCACTTGCCTGCGAATTTCAAGATACCATTATTTTTTTCTGCAGAGTAGTATTCCATTGTGTAGATGTGCCACATCTTCATTAACCATTCTTCAATTGAGGGGCATCTAGGTTGCTTCTAGGTTCTTGCTATTACAAATAGTGCTGCTATGAACATAGTTGAACAGATGTCTTTGTTGCATTGATGTGAATCCTTTGGGTATATGCCTAAGAGGGGGATTGCCGGGTCCTGTGGTAAACTAATTCCCATTTTCCTGAGGAACCGCCATACTGATCTCCAAAATGGCTGTATGAGTTTGCACACCCACCAGCAGTGGAGGAGTGTTCCACTTTCTCCACATCCTCTCCAACATTAGTCATCACTGGTGTTTCTAATTTTAGCCATTCTGGCAGGGGTAAGATGGTATCTCAAAGTTGTTTTGATTTGTATTTCCCTGATAGCTAAGGATGTGGAGCATTTTCTTAAGTGTCTTTCAGCCTTTTTGATTTCCTCCATTGAGAATTCTTTCTTCAGTTCTGTACCCCATTTTTTAATAGGGTTATTTGGTGTTTTGTTGACTAGTTTCTTAAGTTCTATGTATATTTTGGAGGTCAGCCCTTTGTCACATGTAGGATTGGTGAAAATCTTTTCCCAGTCTGTGGGCTGCTGTTTGGTCTTACTCACTGTGTCCTTTGCCTTACAGAAGCTTCTAAGTTTGAAGAGGTCCCATTTATTAATTGTTTCTTTCAGTGTCTGTGCCCCTGGAGTTATGTTCAAGAAGCAGTCTCCTATACCAATTTGTTCAAGGGTACCTCCTACTTTCTTTTCTAAGAGGTTCAATGTGGCTGGATTGATGTTGAGGTCTTTGATCCATTTGGACTTGAGTTTTGTGCATGGCGACAGACATGGGTCTATCTGCAGTCTTCTACACACCCTCATCCAATTGTGCCAGCACCATTTGTTGAAGATGCTGTCTTTGCCCCATTGTATAAATTTAGCTGTTTTGCCGAAAATCAGGTGTTCATAGGTGTGTGGATTAATATCAGGATTTTCAATTCGATTCCATTGGTCTACCTGTCTATTTTTATGCCAATACCAGGCTGTTTTCAGAACTATAGCTCTGTAGTAGAGCTTAAAGTCAGGAATGGCGATGCCTCCTGAAGTTCTTTTATTGTATAGGGTAGTTTTGGCTATCCTGGGTCTTTTGTTTTTCCATATAAAGTTGATTATTATCCTTTCAAGGTTGGTGAAGAATTGTGGTGGGATTTTAAAGGGGATTGCATTGAATCTGTAGATTGCTTTTGGAAAGATTGCCATTTTTACTATGTTTATCCTACCTAACCAAGAGCATGGGAGGTCTTTCCATTTTCTGGTATCTTCTTTAATTTCTTTCTTTAGAGTCACAAAGTTCTTATTATATAGATCTTTTACTTGTTTGGTAAGCGTTACACCAAGATACTTTATGTTGCTTGTGGCTATTGTAAAGGGTGATGTTTCTCTGATTTCTTTCTCTGCCTCTTTGTCGTCTGAAAAAAATAGGGCTATTGATTTTTTTGAGTTTATCTTGTATCCTGCTAGTTTGCTGAAGGTGTTTATCAGCTGTTCGAGTTCCCTGGTAGAGTTTATTGGGTGGCTTATGTAAACAATCATATCATCTGCAAAGAGAGACAGTTTGACTTCTTCCTTTCCAATTTGGATGCCCTTGATCTCCTTTTGTTGTCTTATAGCATTAGCTAGAACTTCTAGTATGATATTGAAGAGATATGGAGAGAGAGGACAGCCTTTTCTTGTTCCTGATTTTAGAGGAATTGGCTTAAGTTTCTCTCCATTCAGTTTGATGTTGGCAGTTGGTTTGCTGTATATTGCTCTTATTATGTTTAGGTATGTTTCTGTTATCCCTGACCTCTCTAATACCTTTATCATGAAAGGGTGTTGAATTTTATCGAAGGCTTTTTCCACATCTAGGGAGATAATCATATGGTTTTTCTTTTTCAGTTTGTTTATCTATCACGTTGATAGATTTTCATATGTTAAACCATCCCTGCAATCCAGGTATGAAGCCTACTTGATCATGGTGGATGATTTCTCTGATGTATTTTTGAATTCGATTTGCCATTATTTTATTGAGTATTTTTGCATCGATGTTCATCAGGGATATTGGTCTGTAGTTTTCTTTCTTAGTTGTGTCTTTGTGAGTTTTGGGTACCAAAGTTATTGTGGCCTCATAAAAAGAGTTTGGCAATAAACCTTCTGTTTCTATCTTGTGGAACAGTTTGAGGAGTAGTGGTATTAGTTCTTCCTTGAATGTCTGGTAGAATTCTGCACGGAATCCATCTGGCCCTGGACTTTTTTTCGTTGGAAGGCTTTCGATGATTGCTTCTATTTCATTTCGAGTTATAGGTCTATTTAAGTTGTTTGTCTGTTCTTGGTTTAATTTTGGTAAGTGATAGTTATCCAGAAACTTGTCCATTTCCTTTGAATTTTCAATTTTTGTGGAATACAGATTTTCGAAGTATGACCTGGAAAATTTTCTGGATTTCCTCTGTGTCTGTTGTTATGTTCCCCATTTCGTTTCTGATTTTGTTAATTTGCATGTTCTGTCTCTGCTTTTTCGTTAATTTGAATAAAGGTTTGTCTATCTTGTTGATTTTCTCAAAAAACCAACTCTTTGTTGCATTGATTTTTTGTATTGTTTCCTGGTTTCTATTTTGTTGATTTCAGCCCTCAAGTTGATTATTTCCTGGCGTCTGCTCCTGCGGGGTGAATTCGCTTCTCTCTGTTCTAAGGTTTTCAGTTGGGCTGTTAATTCATTTATGTGACTATCCTCTGTTTTCTTCATATGGGCACTTAGTGCAATGAACTTCCCTCGTAGCACTGCTTTCAAGGTGTCCCATAAGTTCAGGTATGTTGTATCCTCATTCTCGTTGAATATTAGAAAGTCTTTATTTTCTTTCTTTATTTCTTCTTTGACCCAGGAGTGGTGCAATTGCACATTGTTCAGTTTCCATGAGTTTGCAGGTTTTCTGCTATTTGTGTTGTTGTTGAATTCCAATTTTAAAGCATGGTGGTCCGATAAGATACAGGGGACTATTCCTATTCTCTTGTATCTGTTGAGGTTTGTTATGTCTCCTAGTATGTGGTTGATTTTAGAGAAGGTTCCATGTGGAGCAGAGAAGAAGGTATATTCTTTTTTCTTTGGATGGAATGTTCTATAGATGTCTCTTAGCTCCAGTTGAGACATAACTTCTGTTAATTCTTTTGTTTCTTTGTTGAGTTTCTGATTTGTGGTCCTGTCTAGTGTTGAGAGTGGTGTATTGAAGTCTCCCACTGTAAGTGTGTGAGGTTTTATATGAGCTTTGAGTTTTAGTAGTGTTTCTTTTACGAATGTGGGTGATTTTGTATTAGGGGCATAGATGTTCAGAATTGAGACTTTGTGTTGATGGATTTCTCCTGAGATGAATATGAAATGACCGTCTTCATCTCTTTTGACTAGTTTTGGTTTGAAGTCTAACTTGTTAGATATTAGGATAGCTACGCCTGCTTGCTTCTCATTTCCATTTGATTGGAAAATCTTTTCCCAACCCTTTACCCTGAGGTAATGTCTATCTTTGGAGCTAAGATGTGTTTCTTGTATGCAGCAGAAGGATGGATTCTGTCTTCGTATCCATTCTGTTAGCCTGTGTATTTTTATATGTGAGTTAAGACCATTAATGTTGAGGGTGAGTAGGTCCATTGATTGTTGATGCTTGTTTGGTTTAGGTTTGTTGTTGGCAGTGGTATTGTGAATATATTTGTTCTGCTTCACCCTAGGTTTCTGGTGTAGTTGGATTATCTGTTGCCTACATTTTTGTGGGCATAGTTACCTTCCTTGGGTTGGAATTTTCCTTCCAATATTTTCTGTAGGGCTGGATTTGTAGATACATATTGGGAAAATCTGGTTTTGTCATTGAATATCTTGTTCCCTCAATCTATATTGACTGAGAGTTTTGCTGGATCTAGTAGCCTAGGCTGGCATCCGTGTTCTCTTAATACTTTTTGAACCTCTATCCAGGACCTTCTGGCCTTGAGGGTTTCCATGGAGAAGTCAGGTGTAATTTTGATAGCTCTGCCTTTATATGTTACCTGCCCTTTTTGCTTCACTGCTCTTAATATTCTTTCTTTATTCTGTATGCTAGGTGTTTTGATTATTATATGTCGAGGGGTCTTTTTTCTTTGGTCCAGCCTATTTGGGGTTCGGTATGCTTCTTGTACTTTCATGGGCATGTCCTTCTTCAGATTTGGAAAGTTTTCCTCGATGATTTTGTTGAATATGTTTTCAGCACCTTTGAGCTGGGCTTCCTCACCTTCCTCTATGCCTATTATTCTTAGGTTTGGCTTTTCATGGTGTCCCACATTTCCTGGATGTTGTGTGTTAAGGATTTGTTGGATTTATGGTTTTCTTTGGTCGATGAATCTATTTCTTCTAGTTTATCTTCTGCGCCTGAGATTCTCTCTTCCATCTCTTGAATTCTATTGGTTATGCTTGTGTCCGTGGTTTCTGATTTTTTGCCCAGCTTTTCAATTTCCAGCTTTCCTTCCATTTGTGTTGCCACTATTTTCTCAATTTTGGTTTTCAAGTTTCCTTCACCTGGTTAATTGTTTTTTCTTGGCTTTCTGTACTTTCCTTAAGTAATTTGTTCATTTCTTCCACTTTTTTGTTTGTTTTTTCCTCCATTTCTTTAAGGGATTTTCTCATATCTTCTTTGAGGGCCTCTATCATTTTTATGATGGTGATTTTTAAGTCGTACCCTTCTGCTTCCTCTGCTTTGTTGTTGTGTTCCATTCTAGTTGGTGTAGATTCCCTAGATTCTAGTGGTGTCATGTTTGTCTTTCTGTTGTTAGATGTTGTTGGCTTTTTGTTCAGCCAGACAAGATACTGCAAAATAAATGAGAGACTCAGGCTTATTCTTAGTTCTGTGGGCTAGGCCTTACCTTGGCTTGTTTCTAACCCTTCTATCATTTCCCCCTGGGCTTTTATCTTTCTTACTTCTGCATATCTCACTTTCCTTCTTCCTCTATGGATGGAGAGCTGGGCGACTGGGCTGCTTGGCAGCTGGGTAGCTGGTCTTCTGAGCTGCTGAGCCACTGGGCAGGTGGCCCTGAAGACCTCCTCTACTGGTCCTCTTGGGTCTGCACTGCCTCGGTTCTCCTCCTTCTGCCTGCCATGCCATTCTTCCCTTACTTATGCTTCCCTATTGCCCATTTAGCTCTTTATTAGGACCACCAGGTGTTTTAAACCAGCACATTAATACAGCTTCCCAAATTTAAATGAGGCACAAAATAATTAACACACCATGAAATAATTTCCTACCACAGCCCTGACTGCAGACCATGCCAAGTCCTGGGGTATCAGGTCAGGTATGCAATGCACTGGCATCTCAGCCAGATGAATTGAAACTCTCACTCCCAATTTTATTCAATGATATTCCGTTTTCCTGGCGTTACCCATCCTCCTCCAGTACTTTCTTACTTGTTCCTATTTCTTGGTTCTGTTGGTTTAAATGTTACATTCTTGTGTCATCTTCTCTTGACTTCTTAGGCTTAGACATTTTCCTCTGTTCCTCTGAGGTTCTCTTTGCCCATATGCCAAGTTATCCTTCTTTCTTTATTGTTTCAAAGTTCTCTATTAAGCATATATTTGTGCCTCCTGAGTTTTCATTTTGTTATTATTGCGCTATCCGTCTACAAACTCCATACTTTCAAATCAGAGAAGTCTGTAATTATTCCATCCTGTTAGCACAGCACTTGGATTGTACATGGTAAAGGCTCAGTAGGTATTGACGATTAAATTGATTAAATATATAAAAATAACAGGCAATAAATTTTGATATTATCTGATGATTTTTTGTAATTTTCCCTAGGAAGTAACAGTAAGCGGTCACTGTCTAAGAGTCTAATAGTCCTCAGGGGCTGACCAACCAGTCTAGCCTAATTGAAAATTTCCAAATGTGTTGAGAAACTGAAAGATGAAAATAATCTGCAATTGACCTCTGAATTCCATGCCCATGCATCCCATATAAAGTGTATATGCACAAACATGAATGTACAAACACAAGCAATGAAATAACAATCGGAGGTAAGCATGTGGTACTGGGCACATAATAAATAGAGCAGTGACCAATTAAAAAAGCCCATTAGTACATAGTTCTTATCCTGTTGCTGACTGGTTTTCACAGCATCCTATATTCATCTTGTACAGCAATTCAAAATTCTTTCCCTTGTAATTTAAATAACTAGATTTATTTTTCCTTTTCCCGCCATGTAAGCCCCTGTCAACAAGTCACTGTTATTACTCCTTAGAGAATTGTTCTTGTCACAGAGCCTTTCCAGAAGGTCAATGGTTTTAACTGTTAATGATCATCCATGTCAAATCTAGGTTCTCCCCAGGTGCTCAGAAGCACTTCTGACTCATTGAATTCAGACTACACAGGTGTTGCTTCTCTAATAGTCTTATTTCCTCTGCTAGCTAATGAAATTTCTGAGAACATAGATGCTCTCTCTCTCTCTCTCTCTTTCTTTCTCTCTCTCTCCCCCTCAGTGTGTGTGTGTGTGTGTGTGTATGTAGATTCTTCAGTGTTTAGACAGTGTGTTTATTGTTATGAGCAGTATACTACCTGTCAATTACATGCATAAAACAATCATCCAGATGCATACAAAAATGATGTTGTAAAGTATTGATGATATAATTAGTTGCTTTCACTAAAGCTTCACAGGGCTTTAAGGTGAAAGTTCTGTGAAACATTTTTCTCTGGAAAGTGAGCATTCCTGGGTATACAAGAGATTAGCAAATACAATTTAACTCACATGAGTATGACAGTGATTCATTGTCAAAAAAAAAAAAACAAAGATTCAAACTTGAGTTTGCAGAAGAAAATGTAGCAGGAGAAGAAGCAAGGTTTTTTGTCCATTTGCCCTCAGGCTGCTTTTCAGAACAATGGTAAATTTTTATTGTGGAACACATTACAGTATTATACACTCCATATTTACATACGTGTTTTTCTTAAAACTCTGTGCATTTGATGACATAGGGAATTTCATGTTCCTCTTCTTGTTCAGTTTTCTCCTCGTTAAAGTGACAGTCCAGACTCCTCATCTCTTTTGTCTTTATCATTTGTCATATTTATGTTTCTAAATTGTTTTAAACTTAATGATGTAACATTGATATATTTAGTGATTCTACAACCACAATGATAGAAAAAGTGATCTTGATTCATACGGTATTTTTTAATAAAATAGAAGTCATCAATATAATATGTTTGTAAAGATAACTAGTATTTTATGTACACACAAGTAATTCTGCTTTGTCACCAAGAAACTTGTACCCAATTGTGATTTTGATTCTGTTCCTGTGGCACAGACATCAGACATGAGACCGAGGTGTCTTCTCTGACAGAGAGTGAAGAAAGTAAAGAACATGAAAATCCAGTTGAGGGCTTAGAGAGCCCTGGGAACAACTTACAGCATCAGCTGTTAGAACAGGAAGTTCATAATGGAATGGAGAGTTCCTGTTTTCAGGGAAGCATTCAGACCTTCCATGGACTGTCAGCACATCCAAGGTATCCATCCATCTGGGTGCTGTGTGTCATGCATCAGTTTATCCAGAGAGGTTATTTTAAGGAACAAGAAGATGAAAGTAGGAGATAATTCTTTGACTTTTTGATATATGAAATAAATGTGACTTAAAGACATCTGCCATAGGAATTGTGCTTACATTTTCAGGATGTTATGCTAATGAATAAAGCAGACATTTGATGCATGTTTGTTGTATACTCTTTGCCTATTCTTCACTACCTTGATATGGTCAGTACTCTAGCAGTGTAATTTTGATAATTCCACTGGATTTCTTTCACAGTGTGATAGAATCCTGACATTCAGCAATGTCTAGAGTAAACCAGTATCTTTTCAAAGTGTGCATTTTGTAGCTTTCTCCAGCTAACTTGATTCCTCTTTTCCTCATACCTGTCTTCTAATCTATGAAAAAATCCTGTTCTCTCAGTCCTCAAAGGTCATGGGAACCACACCACTCCCTCACCACCCATTGTTCCCTGCTTTTCCAAATGGACTAATTAATGTAGTTCTTTCATAGGGTCTGTTCCTCATACAGTCAACTCAGTGCCAGCGTTTTGCTCCTTTAAACTTCAGACAGAACACCATACTGCAGTGTTGTTTTGTTCTGCGCAATAGGACTCTGTGACAGTCTTGACTATTCTCACATACTCAGTGTCACTGTTCTCAGGATTAGCATCTTCCTTGCAGTTCTTACATATATCAATCTGCTTCTGCTTAAGAGTTTGCCTGATACTTCCTTCCAATTGGCATGGATTCAGCACTCCCTGACATGTCCAACACGGTCACCCTTTGAATCCTCAATTATAAACATTGTCTTGAGGAGTTTGGGTTACTTTAAAAATTAGTATTGACAATGATGGAGAAACATAAACCTGTAGGAGGAAGGGGGTGCCTTGGGTTATTAGGAAGTTGTTTTATTCTAAGGATTCATAATTCCTTGCATGTAGTAGAAACGTAGTATATCCTTGATGAATGTTTTGTAATTTACTTTGGAAGTATGCTTTAGATGTGTATAAAGTGGCTGTTCTTGTGCATTTCAATGTAATTTTGAAGCAAGCATTATTCACAAGTATTTATTCAAAGATAATATTGTTGGCATCTATAAACTAGTGACATAAGAAAAGTTCTGGAATTGAAGGCAATATCTCTCTAACAATTCCATTGCTCATAGCTGTAATGTTGCTAGTAGAGCACCAGGAAAATTCAATAAAGGGTAATTTCAGATACATGTACTAGACATCTTATTGTAATAGAGAGAATATCTTATGATCCCTTGTTTTTTGGTTGAGAATATGAAACTTGACTTCAATTGTTAAAGGATGAAATCAGATCGAAAGGGACCAGTGGGCACATCAGGTCTAAAAGTCGCGTTTAATTCAGTGATAACCAAACTAGCCTTTTTCAATTTGGGGTAAAAAGCAATAAAGCTTACAGAATGAACTCATTGCCCATGAAGTGTCAGGATATCGGGTATTGCAATAAACAGCAGTAAATATTTTACCATAGAGAGAGGAGAATTTATCAAAGATATCGTTATAATTTTTGATGTTGTAGCATTGTTTGTATTGCAATCAGAAGCTGTGGTAAAGCTAGACAATGACGTCATTTGTTTATGGTCAGTTTTAGTAAGGACAAAATGTGAGAGAGAGCACCATTTGGTGAAGATGCTGTCTTTGCCCCATTGTATAAATTTAGCTGTTTTGTCGAAAAACAGGTGTTCATAGGTGCGTGGATTAATATCAGGATTTTCAATTCGATTCCATTGGTCTACCTGTCTATTTTTATGCCAATACCAGGCTGTTTTCAGAACTATAGCTCTGTAGTAGCACTAAAAGTCAGGAATGGTGATGCCTCCTGAAGTTCTTTTATTGTATAGGTTTGTTTTGGCTATCCTGGTCTTTTGGTTTTCCATATAAAGTTGATTATTATCCTTTCCAGGTCGGTGATAGTGAGATCAACAACTAACTTATCCACAATCATGGAGCCCTCATCTAGTATCTGTGGGAAACTGAATTTAATTGGACTTTGTTATATAAAATTAAATAAAACAAATAAAAAAAATGTGAGAGAGAATAGGAGAAAAAAATGTAGAACAGAATAGAAAAATAAAGAAATTGGAAAAAAATGCATAGTGGAACAAAGAAGGCAGTATGGATACATGTGAATATGGATACATGTGAATAGGGAGAGGACAATTTTATTTCCTAGAGATGAAAATTATGGTTTTCTTCCATTTTCTTCTCATGTGTTTTTAAATGTTCGTGTTGCTTTATTTTATTGTACACATAACTCTTTTGAAAAACATAAATTAATGAATGCCTGTAGAACAATGTAAAAGAGACATGCTAAATACCACAGGGAGAATAGTTTAAAAACACCAAGTCCAAAAGTTACAGGGAACCATATCTCCTTACCCCTGAACTTCATTCCAAATGATGGTGATCGTTCTGACTGTTGTTGTTGTTGTTGTGTGAGTGTGTATGTGTTTGTATTTGTGTGTTAATTATTTTAATAAAATTGAGATAATGGGATCTTTTCACTATATAATATACTTCTAATAACTTTATAAAACTAATGTAAACATGTATATCTTAAGGCACTTCATAAAATGGTGTCAAGTTTATCTGTTGATCTACAAAGATACTCTATTACATTATTTTAAATATGAAAGGTAGATAAAAGGTGGCTTATGTTACAATATCTGTATGCCTTTGTCCATAATTTCTTGTTTTCTCCTTCCCCACTATATGGATATATATTATAAAATTTGTAAAATGAGTCCAAATCCATAGTAATATCAACCACCGTCTTTTGTTTGTACTTTGTTTTGATAGATTTCCCTGCAATGAATATGAAATGACCATCATCATCTCTATTGATCAATTTTCTTTTGAAGTCTAACTTGTTAGATTTTAGGATAGTCACATCTGCTTGCTTCCTGTGGCCATTTGATTGGAAGATGTTTCCCCCGCCCTCTACCCTGAGGTAATGTCTATCTTTGAAGCTTAGATGTGTTTCTTATATGCAGCAGAAGGATGGGTTCTGCCTTTGTATCCATTCTGTTAGCCTGAGTTTTTTTTTATAGGTGAATTAAGACCATTAATCTTGAGGGTGAGTAAGGACCATTGATTGTTAATGCTTGTTTGTTTTAGATTTGTTTTCAGCAGTGGTATTGTGAATATATTTGTTCTGCTTTACCCTTGGTTTCTTATGTAGTGAGATTATCTGTTGCCTAAGTCTTTGTGGGCATAGTTAACTTCCTTGGGTTAGAATTTCCCTTCCAAAATTTTTTTGTAGTGCAGGATTTGTAGATATGTATTTGGAAAATCTGGCCTTGCCATTAAATATCTTGTTTTCTTCTCTATGGTGATTGAGAGTTTTGCTGGGTATAGTAACCTGGGCTGGCTTCCGTGGACTCTTAGTGTTTGTAGAACATCTGTCCAGGATTTCTGGACTGGAGTGTTTCCATGGAGAAGCCAGGTCTGCCTTTATATGTTACCTGTTTTTCCTTCTCTGCTCTTAATATTCTTTCTTTATTCTGTAGGTATGTTAGGTGTTTTGATTATTATATATCGAGGGGTCTTTTTTCTTTGGTCCAGTCTATTTAGTGTTGTGTATGTTTCTTGTATTCTCATGGTCATGTCCTTCTTCAGATTGGGAACATTTTCCTTGATGACTTTGTTGAATATGTTTTTGACAGCTTTGAGCTGGGCTTCCTCACCTTCCTTTTGGCGTATTATTCTTAGGTTTGGCCTTTTGACAGTTTCCCACATTTCCTGGAGGTTTTGTGTTAAGTGTTTGCATTTTTCTTTGGTCGATGAATCTCTTTCCTCTAGTTTATCTTTCGTACCTAAGATTCTCTCTTCCATCTCTTGAATTCTGTTGGTTATGCTTGCATCTGTAGTTCCTGATCATTGGACCAGTTGTTCTATTTCCAGCTTTCCTTAGGTTTGTGTTGTCTTTATTTTCTATATTTCAGTTTTCAAGTCTTAAACCGTTTCCTTCACCTGCTTAATTGTTCATTCTTTGCTTTCTGTACTTTATTTACTTCCCTTAAGAAATGTTTTCATTTCTTCCAATTTTTTGTTTGTTTTTTCTTCCATTTCTTACAGGGATTTTCTCACATCTTCTTTGAAGGCCCCTATCATTTTTATGATGATAATTTTTAAATCGTTCCCTTCTGCTCCTTCTGCTTTTTTGTGTTCTGTTATAGTTGGTGTTGTTTCCCTAGATTCTGGTGGCTTCATGCTTGATTTTCTGTTGTTAGGTGTTTTCTTTTATTGTCTTCTTCCCATAGCTTCTTCCAGTGTCTGTTGTTGGAGTCTCTCCCTTTCTCTCTGGTACTTCCATGGTGGGTTTAGTGGGTTAGACCTTTCATGTATGAAGCTCTGGGTGGTCCAAGCTCTCTAGGAGGACTCTCCAAAGTCAGGGGCAGGTAGTCAGGATAGTGTTCAGGCTCCAGCAGAAGACTGGTGATGGGGGTCAAAGATCCAGAAGGCTTGGACTCAGGATATTCCTTGTGCCTATAGGCAGATCTAGCCTGGGCCTGGCACTCTCTAGCTGAGGCTTCTTTAGCAGAGTCCCTGGGATGGTGTTCCAGGATCCTACCAGCAGGAACTCAGAGTGTTCCTGCAGAGATAGGCAGATTTCTGGAGGGGCCCATTACGCCAGTAGAGGATCAGCATTTGGGGTCAGAAACCAGGCATGTGGATATACGTGTGTTCTGCATGGATAGTCAGGTCTTGTATGCTCAGATCTGCTCAGAGAAGTTCCCAGAAGGTGTCTGGCTTCTTGGCTCCACCTGCTGTCTCAGTGCTCAACTAGAGCTGTGGGACAGTAGGCAGTGTAGGGCACAGGGTAGGGGGAGGGCAGGCTCTCAGTGGGGGCTGTGGCGGTTGTATCACAGCTCCAAGAGTGCTCTGCATGGGGACAGGACACAAGGGCAGGGGGATACAGGGCCAGCCCAGGGAAGTCCTGGGTAAGGTGTAGGGGAGAGTCCACCGGAGTTGTGCTGTTCTACCCCAGGAGAGATGCATATTCTTTGTTTATGTAGTCTTTACACTTGTCTGAACACATGTAGGCCAGCAAGATTGATTTCTCTGAAAACTACCAGGAGCCATAGCACCATCCAAAACTTTTCCTAGCAAAAGCAAAACAAACTACTTTCATTTAGGGTAAATGTATTTTATTCTGAAGATAAAGAACACATGTTCACAACAATTTGGAAGCTTAGTTCATGTGTTGTGACTACTTACTGGTATGAAATCCTTAAATACTGAATTTTGTGATCATTTATTTCATTAGTCAGTAATTAACGGGACTGTCTTGGACAACTGGTCTACAATTTCATGCTTTGCACAGTAGAATCACGTACTATGATTTCATTTAGATCCCATGCCACTTTAACTGAAGATAGGTCAGTTTAGGCCTTTATATTTAAATGACTTTCACTTTTAAACTAAAAAAAAAAAACAAACAACAAAAAAAAACCATACACACGCACAGAAACACACACACACACAAAAACGCTCCCCTATGTTATTGAAGACATTTTGTAAATACAAATGTAGTACTTGAAAACTGCACTGTAGGGGATGCAGAGGTGGCTCAGTGGAAATGTAACTGCCACACAAGTGTGAGGACAGAGTCTGCCTACCAGGCACATTATGATTGAAGAGCACCCCAAAATGCCTGGGTTCCCAAGCTTAGAGGCATCCATTGGTGGGACCCATTGCCTAGCAACATGACCTAAATGCATTCTTGTTACCTTTGGAAGTAGCAGGTTGCCTGGAGATGATGCTTCTCCTCCTTTATGACATCACCTCAGTGTGAGGGATAAATACCCTGAGCCAGGGCCCAATTCAGCTGTACTGGATGCAGACTAGTTTTAAGCTTCTGGTGACGGCTAGCCTTTCGAGGAACATTGAAATGAGTATTTTATAAAGGTAGGCTGACTTATTTAGTCTTTGTGCCTTTGACCTTGAAGGGGAATGAGTACTTATGTCACTAGAAGGTTCCATAGGTGTGACTAATTTCTATGTATTCACCCCAGGTCCAGGTAATCAGGTGACACAATGTAAAGGAGATTCTCAACAAAGAGAAATGCAAACCCTCCCTTCGCTGCAGCTTTTATACCTAGTAATAGCATAGCCCATGAGACTTTCCCAGAGGCTTCTGTTCTCATTCAGAGAAATGGGTACTAATCTTACAAGAGCCTCCATAAATTAGTCTGGCCTTCTGTGACTACTGTGATTTTATGTATAATCTCCCACTCTTAGTTAGCCACCTTTGTGTCTGGATCTGCCTTTAGGACACCACTCACACTGAACTTTGTGTTCCCGACCCCATTCATACTCAGTGCTCACCACCTCATGTTATTCAATCCTTTAACGTTGGGAAGTGAGAGTAGATCAGTTTTGTTCCCAATTTATATTCCAAATTTGAGCTCCTTCAGGAGCAAGATTCCCAAGGAAAAGCCCCCTGTGGGAGGAGAGCATCTGCATAGCTTCAGGTAACCAAGAGCTGGTAGAAGCCTGGGGCAGCAGGAGTTGTTCTCCATGTAGGAGAAGCTGGGTGGTAAGGAACCAGCTGGCACAAGGAGGAAGGACTTGGGGTGGCATAAGGAAGGAATAGTGTGTCCCCAGGGTACCCCTCATCCTAGGCTGATAGACCAAAACCAGGGGGTCCTTCCCTAGCCACCTCATTCCCCACTGAAGCTTATCCTCTTCAGGCAGCCTCTGCTTTTGAGTTTGGAAAGGCACTGTGTTGTTGTAGAAGCTTCCATCCCAGATCTGGGAGCAGCTGTATAGCCAAGCTCCCAGCAGGTACGTCCTCTCATGGTACAAGTGTGTTTCCCAGGAGATAAAGATGGCATTGGTGATGGCATAATGGTGAGGAAGGCAGTTGTGGCCAGTGAGACACAGCGTGCCCTGGTGGCCTTTGAGCTCTGTCCCCTTGAGTCCTAACAGTTCT
The DNA here is from genome assembly GCF_943737965.1 of Phodopus roborovskii. Classification (NCBI taxonomy): domain Eukaryota; kingdom Metazoa; phylum Chordata; class Mammalia; order Rodentia; family Cricetidae; genus Phodopus; species Phodopus roborovskii. The sequence goes on from NW_026125870.1 coordinate 120,651, forward strand.
TTCCTCTCCATCCTATCCCTCTATGGCCCGCAGAAGCGATGGAGGACGAGGAGAGAAGGAGGAAGATAGAATATGGCAGGGCAAAGGTAGGACCATGGTGGCCTGGCTGCAATGGGAGGAGGTTATCTCTGGGCAGGAGTAGGGTCAGGAGGGGTGGGGCCGCAGGGCAGGGGCTGTGGCTGGGGACAGATGCCCTTTCTGTCTGTAGTGGGAGACGTGATACCTGCACTGACAGCATCCATTTTCCCCTAAAACTTTCCAAATGCTACTATGTGACTGATTGGTGCTTTGAGCTTCCTGAATGGGTGTTTAGTGTTCTCTTTGGATTTGAGAAGTATCATTTCTTCTTCTTCTTCTCCTCGTCCTCCTCCTCCTCCTTCCCCTCCTTCCATCCTTCTCCTTTCCCTTCTTCTCTTGTATATTTGTGTACAATATCTTTTGGAGGTGTGTAGAATTCTGAGACCGAAGGTTCTGTAAATTAAACAGCACCTGTAGAATTTCTGTTCATGTAATTATTATAAATTTGGAGTACACTTATGTGTGGGCATGCTTGTATGGCAAGGCCTGTAAATAATCCAGAATTAAAATATGTATCTGTCAGTGGGCTTAATGAATAATTTCACCCAAAAATGAATGTAATGATTTCTTTCTGAAATTATCTCTTTGAGCTTATTTTGCCCTCCTTGCTCCCTAAAAATGAAGTTAACTTTGAGATAATGTCATAAGTGGAAACAATTATGATATTTTTAATCTGTTTTCCTATTGTACTGGCTGGCTTTGTATCATCTGGACACAAGCCACAGTCATCAGAGAGGAGGGAGCCTCGATTGTTTCATAGAAAATAAATTTTATAAAAAGGAAGTTCTGGCTGGAGAGATGGTTCAGAATGCAAAATGTTTCATATGCAAGTAAAGTTCAGGTCTCCAAAATCCATATAATAATCCAGGCATGGTGGTGTGAGTCCTATATCACAACACAGGGAAACATAGATGGAGACATGAAGTTGCCTGGAATATGCTGGCCAGCCTACCTAGCCAACACTATGAGCCACTGCTTCAGTGGTGACAATACAGGATGATACCTGCAGTCAACCTCTGGCGCCGCATGCACACACTCTGGCAAGGACACCTGCACACTCACTCAAACACATTCTACTCACCAGCACAATCAGAGAAATTAATTCTAGAGGAAACACTTGTAGTTTCTTTTCAGAAACACACAGAAGTTTTTATACCTGTTTACAAGATTTAATTATGGCTGTGAGTTTAGTGTTACTGAAATCCAAGCTAGATACCATTCTTGATGGTTGAAGTCTGAGGTGAAGCCTGCTCTGTCTCTATTAAGAAGAGGTGCGATGATTTTATTTTCATAATAATTATGCTGGGATAATGTTTTCAGCCTCTACTCTGTCTTAAGTATTGTCATTACTGACTTGAATCAATAAGTTTAATAAGGATTCACTATAGTTCACTCATCATTGAGATATATATGAGATGATAATTCTAAGGTGATGGTGGTATTTTACTTGTCCTAGTCCCATGGTAGGAATATTGTATATTGTTGAAGAAGTCTGTTACCTTTTATATTTTTCCTTCTACCATGGATGCTGAAAGTGTTTGCTGCTCATCTATCCCTAAATGGTTTAATCCTCATTCATTACCTTTATGAATTTCATTAATGTCCAACATCTTAGACATAGCCTTGCCCTTGTTTTAATTTCTTATTGGCTACATTTTAAAAGAGAAATCGCAAGAGAAAGAGGTGTCCAGAATTAAACATTTTCAAATTACACATAGATAAGAGAGGTACATTTCTGTGGAGTCTAAGGAAATTGTATGAATGATATGCAAATGATTGAAGGCTAGAAAGCATTAACCTCTTAAATTTTGATTATTTGCATGATTATCCTTTAGATAAGGCTACATAAACCACAGTTAGGACTAAATTTTCAGGCACAAGCTAGTTATCTTTAGCGGTAATGTAAAGTCCTAACAAACACATGAAGGATGATAGTCTTGACCTTCTTTGTGTGTTATGCCTGCGATATGAGGAATGTCTTAAATACTCTGAGTGCCTGCCTCTCTCTCCATCTGATGTTGAGCTAATTTTCTTTATTTCAGATAGTTTCAGTTTTTCGTCTTGATTTAGAAAGATCCAGTTTCTTTGTAGCACAAAAGCAATTCTCTATCAAGGACAGCAAAAGTGTCCTTTGTTTTGTCACTCCATTTTAATGATAGTTTGAGTTAAATAAAATGACCCAGAGCTTTAATAAGGGTAGAAAAAAATCTTAGGTGATAATTCTGCTTTGTCTCCCACCCACCCCCATAGCTTGCTCAGTATAGAGCAAGAAAGGCCCAAGGTGAACTGCAGTCTAAGAACAAGTTTAAAAAATTTTCAAAGTGCGAACAACATCAACACTGTTTGAAAAATAATGAAAGAACTTCTCATGAGTTCAAGACCGATGGGATACCTAATCAGGAACTAGTTGCGGTGAGTGCTTTCAGTTTTTCAGCATAGTTCTGAATGGACTGTAGTGTAAGGAGAGTGGCCATCAGCACCCTATGCAGTTTACAGATGACTTTTGCCTCTTCTTGCAAATTTCAGGAGTAAGGCAGTAGCTAGCCATAAAATATTTAATAACCTCAAGAACACAGGTGATGCCAAACCCAGCCTTGATGTGTTACTTGGGTAGGTAACAAATCAAAACTTGCCATGAAGCCATTTCCTGCTTTTAGTGTATTAAAAGAAGTAGTTTAGTTACTATTTTATCATACTGAAAACACTAGTATATTTGTGATGATATTAGTAACCAAAAAATTGTTTGTTTGAGACAGAGTTTTCTGCATGGATTCTGAACATTATCCAGAAACTCACTATGTAGACTCACTATGAGTGTCTGCTTCTGTTTCCAACAGCTACTGGATGAGGGGTCTATGATGGTGGATAAGTTAGTCATCAATCTCATTATCAGGGAAGGGCATTTAAGGTAGCCTTTCCATGTTAACCAAGTTGTTAGTTGTGGTCAGTCATGTAGGTCTCTGGGTATTTCTCTAGAGTCAATTTTTTCTTCATACCTATAATGGCATTTTCTTAATTAGTGATTAGTACCAGGGATCTCAGTACATTGGGAGTGGTGTCATTCTGGGGAGGGGTCCTGTGATCTTTCAGAAGGAAGGCTGAGTAAGCCAATGAGAAGAAATTCACCATGCACCATCCTCCATGTCGCTGCCTGTATCAGCTCTTGCTTGAAGATTCCAACCCTGTTTGAGTTCCTGGCTTGACTTCCTTTGAAGATTGTACAATGACATAGAAAAATAAGGCAAATAAACTCTCTCCTCCACAACTTGATTTTATTCATTCAACAGTAGGAGCCCTGACTAACATAGTATCTGATCTCATTGATCAGAGTTTGGTAGCAATTCTCAGAAAACAGCTTAAAATATCTGAAGCCAGAGAGTTCAATGTACATATAAAGGTGTCCTACAGAATTTAGGCGCAGAAATATAATCAAGACTTTGAAAGATATGGTAAGTAGAGTCTGAAAAATCACCAGGGTGCAGCTGTTTGTTCCTGTCCCACTTCTCGAGGTATTGTGGGTGGCCTCAATCCTATTTCCCTTACTAGACCTACGTTCTCTGAACTATCATTTGGAAAATAATTTATGGCTCAGTCAGTCCAGTCATAGCACAGCAACTCTCAAACCCCTGAATAAAGAGAGTTCACAGAGAGCCAGTGTCTGCAGAACAAGCCTCCAGAATTCTATTCACAGTCACTTCAGGGCTCAGTATGTTGAAGGTTCTTTCTGTTTTCAACTTACAGGCCAGCAAGACATGGCCCAGCAGCTCCCACAGTATCTCTGCTGAGGGGCTGGCTTTCCTCAAACATCAGGTCTTTGCACAGCAACAGCAGCTGGATAAACAAAATGATCTGATAAAGGATTATCAAAAAAAGGAGGAGGAATTCAAAACTCTAATCAACTTTCTACAAGAGAAAATTAGAGTAAATGAAATGGTAAAGTAAGATGTCAGCTAGCCTGTCACACTTTGTAATATTCTTATTCATGTGTCTTATGAATGTGAATTAGAAATTTTATAATTAAATGAAACAGTGAAAATGGAAAATAATTTATTTCTAAAGCCATCGAGAAACTCATACTAACTGTATGTGTCAAATGTATAGTTGTTGAGATTGTAGTGTCCACTACTGTGTTCCTTAAAGTGGTTTGCATATGTTACCTCAAGTCTCAGTAGAACCTAAAGCTATAACACAAATATCTTGTCCCATCTGATGTCTTTCCATCTACTTTAGCTATTATACTGAAATTGTGAAAATACCTTTGTCACAATATAAAATTCTTTAGATGTATCACAAAAACAAAATGCAGTGAATTATATTCTATTTATTGTATACATTTGGATATTAAGGTTCTTTGGGGGCAGGAGATGACATTATGTACCACGTAGATGAAAATCTTAAATTATAAATCAACTCATCCTAAAGGTTTGTTTTCACTGATTTTCCAATGAGAAATGAAAAGTCAAAAGTGAATTATTGCTGGCGGCTTTAGTCCCTTACCAGACTTGGAATTCAGATGGTTTAGGGCACAGCAGAGTTTTGTACCATACTGCTTTTTCACATGTAACAAAAATGCGTTATAATACATAGAAAATCTAGGGAACACTCTGAGTTTGAGTTGTCTGCTCAGAAAATTCATTTGGTATTATGTGAGTCCTGAGATAGATCAGCAGTGAATCAGGGTGTTCCAAGTTCTAGAGTCTATTTAAAACTTTGAATATACGATTATTAGTTTGCAACCATTAACTATCAAGGCAAAGTGAATATTATGGGTCATTTGGATTTTGTTTTCCTGCCACAGACAAAAGAACTTAAAAATACAATTACTAGTTAGGATGTTCTTTAGTGATGAGATGGGAGGTTGTGAGCTGGCAGATGTCGTATAATTTGACTAAGATGACCTGAATGATGCACTTTAATCTAGTGCAGGTCATGCCTGTGGGGTTAAATTCGTCAGTCCAATTTTCAACAATTTCTTTCTTCAATTGAGTATCTATATTGTGTATGGTTGGATGATCATGCTGCCTGTTGTGTGCTGTGAATATATTATAGGCGTGCGTGGCTCAGGGTATGATTTTCTTGAGGGAGCATAACTGTCAAATGCTGTAGACACTTTTGTGTTTTTCCATGAACTGAACTTAGATGGAAACACTTAGCACTTCCTTCAGACAGCTTCCTTCTGTCTGAGTTGTGACATTTTTTTGTCTATTAGTATACATCCATTCATAATTTTTTTGAATTCTGCTTGCCAAGGACCTTTGTAATATAATTCACCTGCTGTGGCCAGTTCTGTAGTTATTTCATGCTTAGTATTTGGATCTGAAGCCTTTGCCCAGAGAGAAAACTAAAGAACAGATCGAAACCTCTGCCTAGACCTCTGCTCCACCTGGTGTTTTGATGAGACTGTGATATGCCTGTGCTTGATGTCTTCCTCTGGGATGAGCCCTTACAGTTGTGTAATTGAAGTCAAAGGCAAATAGCACAGTTTCTCAGTCTCCAAGTTTGTGCTTGCACTGAAAGTGCAATTCCAGCTCCATTTGCTATATATACTCAGTTTTCATTGATGTCCCTTAAGTGTCATACATTGAAATGAGTACAGACCCATGGAAATGTTTCTTATCATAGGAACATGTTTAGATCACTAGAGTTTATGGGAGTAAACTGAACTTACTTTGAAATCTTTTTGTCTGAGTACTCTGAGAGTGATTAATATTATAACTACCTATCAGAAGATTACATATAATGCAATATCAATTAGTTAATTTTAAAAGGAACTTGTAACAGTTCAGCAAATATTTTTGGTTTCTTTCTTACAATGATTTGTCTGGAGAGTGAACTAAGGTCAGGTCATCAGCCTAGCAGTCCTTAATTTTCCTTCATTCTTTTCTAAATCTTTTTTTTTTTTGGCAGTGCTGCTAATAGAACCCAGATTCTCATACATGCTACGAAAATAATGGTGTATGTTTCTAATTTTAACATGTGTTTCATTTTTTTTTTGGTATTTTAAAATTTTTCATACAGTATATTATCATTTTCTTTCCTGTTCTTCTAGATTGTTCCTACCCACCTTAATTAAATTTTTAATCACAGCAAATGTAATTCAATATTTATTCCCAAAAGGTCTGAACTGGGCTGTAGAGCTCTTATTTTCTCCTAGATGTCTCATCATGGAGATGATTGAGGGGCAGGCAGGACAGGTACTTTTCATAGAGTGATGTAAAAATTGACCTCCATCTGTCTTTTGTTAAAGTTAAGCAACAAAGTTACCAGAAGTTGTTATAATTCCTTTTTTTCCTCCTGAAGGAAGAAGATGAAAAAGTAGAAAATGCTAATAAGATACATGAACAGCAGGCAGTCATTGAGGTGTTGCAGGAAAGAAAGGCTGTAGAAGAGAAGAGGAGTGATGCTCTACAGAGACAGTTAGAGACTGCTGCAAAATTAATATTAGACTTAAAAGAACAGCTTAAAAGACAGGCCCAAGAGACCCAAAGCGTAAAACGGGGAGCTAGCCAGTTCTAAAGATAGAGAGAAATCCTCTAGTTTAGAAATGAAACACTTGAAGGAGACAGTTGAAGGCCTTCAGAAGAGATGTTACCAAGTTCACCAAACTAACACCAGCATACAGCAGAGCACCGAAAGAACAACAGAGAGGAAATTAGACAACTTCCACGTGGAGCTTGAAGAAATATACAGTAGAGAAATAATGAGCTTGAAAGAAGGATTAGTAAAACAGCACAAATCTGAGATAGAGGATCTCAAATCCCACCATAAAGGTGAAAGGGAGTCTATTTTAACATCGTATGCTCGTACTACTTTTGATATGTGCACTATGTACAAAGAGTATAAAAAGCAATTAGAGTTGTGGAGTTTAATGCTAACTGGACAGAACATAAAATTGCAAGATACTCTTTTTGGCAAAATGAGATCCTCAGCAAAGAGCTCTCCATACTTCAGAGAGAAAAGCGTGAACTTCAATGTCACTTTAATGACCTTTTTAGAAGAGGTCAACATGTTAAGAGAGAAGATTGTTAGAGATCAAGAAAAAATTGTAGACCAGGAAAGGAAACTAAATGATGCACATAAATGCCACCAGACAGTGGGAGAATTGAAAGCTGAGATCGCTGCTCTACACAAAAACCAGATGAAGCTTGAGTTTCAACATGAATCAGAAATTAGAAATTACCAAACAAAACTTGAAATGCTAGAAAAAGAAAAGAATGAGATACGAAACACAATGGCAAAATCCCAAGAAATCAAACTGCAGCAGCTTAAAAGTCAGCTCTTGTCCAGCCAGGAAGAAGAACTCTCCAAGTTTAAAAAAGATCTAGAAGTTGAATTTCAAACGAATATTGCAAAACTAAAAGATAATTTAGCCATTCAGCACAAGAAACAGACAGAGGAGTTAGAAACTGATATCGTTAAAAAGATGGAAAGGATGCGGTGTGAATTCTGCAAGTTGATGAGTAAGCAGAATCAACTAACATTAGAAATTTCTGAGCTAAGAGATTTATACTACTCACATATTGATTTGAAATCAGAACAAACGACCTTCATATTAATAAGCTTAAAAGAAAATGTTATCCTCAAACTGGATGAAAAGGAACAGTGTACACTTGAACAGGAAATTATCACTAAGCTAGAATAACTGCTGCAATCCTTGGTGGTTTTGATCTTAGCCATTCTGATCTGTGTAAGATGGAATCTCAGAGTGAATTTGATTTGCATTTCCCTGATGAGCAAGGATGCTGATTTCGTTAAGTGTCTTACTACATTTTGAGACTGTTTTGTGGAGAATTCTCAGTTTAGATCTCTACCCTAGTTTTTAATAGGATTATTTGGTAGTTTGATTTCTAGTTTCTTAAGTTCTTTGTATATTTTGAAGGTCAGCCCTCAGTCAGATGTGGGGTTGGTTAAGGCATTGTGATTCCTTAGGGAGCCATTTTGTCATGTTGACTGTCTTCTTTGCTTTTCAGAAGCTTCTCAGTTTAGGGGTTCCATTTATTCATTTTTGCTCCCAGAGCTTGTTTGACTGGCGGCGTACTTTGAACGTGGTCTCCTGTGCCTATGCACCCAAATATATTTTGACTTTTCGGTGTAGATGGATTTATATGGAGGTCTTTGATCCATTTGAACTTGAGATTAGTGCATGGTGATACATATGGATCTATTTGCATCCTTCTACATGTTGACTCCCAGTTATACCAGCACCATTTGTTGAAAGTTTTCTTTCTCCATATCATATTTTCAGCTTCTTTTTCAACAGTTAGGGTGTTCAAAGCCTTGATATCAGGCTGCATTGATATCAAGCTATTGGATTCTATTTTACTGGTCTTCCTGTCTGTTTTTATGCCATGACCAAGTTGTTTTCATCACTCTAGCTATATGGTAGAGCTTGAAGTCAGGGATGGTGATGCGCTAAGAAAATCCTTTATTTTTCAGAATGATTTTGTCTATCCTGGGTTTTTTTTTTTCCATGTGAAGTTGAGTATTTTTTCGATCAATTTCTGTAAAGATTTTGAATCTCTAGATTACTATTGGTTGGACGGCCATTTTCATTGTGTTGATCCTACCTTTCCAAGAGCATGGGAGATCTTTCCATTTTCTCATATCTTCAATGATTTCATTCTTTAAAGACTTCAAGTTGTTGTCATACATTTCTTTCACTTGTTATGATACAGTTACCCCAAGACTTTTTAATGGCTTTTGTGAAGGGTGATGATTCTCTGATTTCCTTCTCAGCCTGTTTGTCATCTGTATATAGAATGGCTACTGATTTTTTTCTGTTAATCTTGTATCCTGCCACATTACTTAAGGTGTTAATCAGTTTTGGAGCTCTCTGTTAGAATTTTGGGGTCACTTATGTATACTATCATGTCATCAGCAAATAGAGAGAATCTGACGTCTTTTTCAGAATTGTATACCTTTGATCCCTGTGTTTTCTTCTTGTTAGAGCTAGGACTCTGAGTACTATGTTGAATAGGCATGGAGAGAGTGGACATCCTTGTCTTGTTCCTGATTTTAGTCGGATTTTTTAGTTTATCTCCATTTAGTTTGATGTTGGCTGTTGGGTTGCTGTGTGTTTACTTTTCAATATTTAGGTATTTACAATTAGGAATGGGTAATTTTTAAGTCTCCAATAGACTTGCTCTGCTGAAAATGTCAGATTTGAAGCAGTACTTAAGAAGGAACATAAGTTTTCACTTCAAGACTCTCTTTGGTTTTTTAATTTGATTTGATTTTACTTGTATTTTAATGCCATGTATTGTTTGTGTTGATATGATCTGCAGATATCCTGTCTATTGTTTTGAAGTGACAGTGGATTGTTCTATTAGTAGGTAATAAAGTGGTTTAGTGAGTAATGATCCCTGTTTCTGAAAAGAGGAGGAGAGAACGGAAGACATATATAAAATCTTTGTTTTAATGATTTAATTTTTTGGCACTAGGGCTGAAACCCATTCTAGCCAAGGTACCCTACCACTGAACTATGTCCCTGTGCAAAAAAAAAAAAAGTGAATACTCATTTGTGGAAGTTTTATTTGAGTTTTGCAATGATGTATTTAATGGGTGTATTGTTTTGGAGTATAGCCCACTGATATATACACTTCTACACAATAGAAATATCCAGTCTTTGAAATTGATCTGAGACAATTAATTTGCACAATGGTCGCTAAATTTGGAAGAAATTAAAATGTGTCTTCTTTTAGGGGATACTTCTTTTTGGAACATTTCACTCTGACAGTATTACTTACACGTGTACAGTGAATGGCTTTCATATGCTATATCTTCTGTTAGGTAACAACAAAGAACCTTTCCAAGTCCTCATTAGAAGACTTCAAAGGGCAGTATCTGAGGAGTGCTGCTGCATTACAGAGGTAAAATGTTACTCCTTGATGTGATCACCTAGAATCCAATTGCAGAGCAGGAGTAGTGATGAGCAAAGTGTTCAAGACCAGGGTATAGACACCTACAGAGATAACTGACCTGAACAAGGGGGAGCTCAAGGACCCCCAAGACTGATAGGTGGTAAACCAGTAAGGGGACCAACAGTGGACCCATGAATGCAGGTCTCAGTTAGAAGTCCTGGGCAGTCTATGGGACCTATGACAGTGTTACCAGGACAATCCCTGGTGCGTGAAAGGATTTGGGATGCACATTTTCCATGGAAGGATATTCCCTAACCTAGTGACACATCGGAGGGCTCCTGGGCATCTGGGAGACTCGGCCACTGGGCAGCTGGACCTTGATATCCTCCTCTACTCATCCTCTTACTGCTCCACTTCCTCAGGTCTCCTTCTATTCTTGCTCTGCCTGCCATGCTCTTCTTTCCTTGTTTGGCTTCCCCTATTGTACATTCAGCTCTTTATTAGGACCAACAGGTGTTTTAAACAGGCATAGCTTCTCAGATTTAAACAAATGCAGCACAAACAAAAGTCACACACTTTGAAATATTCTACAATAACCGTGACTGCAGACCATGCTGAGTCCTGGATTATCAGATCAGGACTGCAATGCATCAGCATCTCAGCCAGATGAACTGAAACTCTCACTCCTGGTCTTTGTTAATGACATTCCAGTTTCCTAGTGGTACCTATCCTCGTCCCTTCTTCTAACTTGTTTCTGTTGGTTTAAATGTTACTTTCTTGTGTCATCTTCTCTTGAGTTAATAGGCTGAGACATTTTCCCTCTGTCTCTCCTAGTTTCTATTAGCCCAGAAGCCCAGTTAGCATTCTTATTTCATGTTTCAAAGCACTCTGGTAAGGATATATTTGCTTCTCATGATTTATATTATTGATCTTCCTCTTCCACAAGACTCCTAATTTTCAAATGAGAAAAGTCTGTGTCTATTCCATCCTGTTAGCACGGGCAGTAAGATTGCACATGGTAAAGGCTTAGTAGTTATTCATGTTTGATTTGAGTAAATATATAAAAATATCAGGCAATATATTATGAAGTGATCCGATGTTTTTGATAACAGATAAGTGTTCCCTGTTTAATGTCCTTGAGATGCTGGAAAATGGCTCAGTCAAGTGCTGGGTATGCATGAAGAAGACCTGAGATTATTCCCTCCAAACTGGTGGCAAGGGAAGCATGTCCTGTAATCCCAGTTTGAGTGAAGTAGAGACAGGTGGATCCCTGGGACTTGCTGACCAAACAGTCTAGCCTAATTGAAAAGTTCCAATGTGTTGAGAAACTGAGATGAAAACATCTGCTACTGAGCTCTGACTTCCATGCCCATGCAACCCCATATAAAGTTCATACACTCAAACATGCTTGTACACACAAGCAAGGAAATAAACATTCGGAAGGTAGGCATGTGGGAGCCAACACCTGATAAAGTGAGTAGTTACCAATTAAAATACTCTCTCAGAAAATGTTTTTATCCTGTTGCTGACTGGTTTATAGAACATCTATATTTGTCTTGTCCAGCTGGAGGAAACTCTTTCCCCTTGTAATTTAGGTGTGCTTTACTTAACTAGCTTTATTTTCCCTTTCATTCAATATAAGCCTCTGTCAGCAGGTCATTGTTTTTACTCCTTAGAGCCTAGGTCTTGTCACAGAGCCTTTCCAGAAAGTCACTACTGTAAACTATTAACCAATGCCCATATTAAATCTGGGTTCTCCCCAGTTGCTCAGGTGCACTTCTGAATCACTGTCATTGTATTCAGACTTCACAGGTGTTGCTTCTCGAATAGTCATATTTCCTCAGGTAGCTAATGAATGCTCTGAGGACAAAGATGCATACACACCAAGGCTCACACCCTAACAACACACACACATACACACTCTCTCTCTCTCTCTCTCTCTCTGTCACTCTTTCTCTCTTTGATGTGTATGTTATGTAGATTCTTAATGTTTATTTTAATGAATAGTGTACTACCTGTCAGTTACATGCTTAAACCAAACATCCAGAGGTAAACAACAAGTTATGTTGTCAAGTATCGATGATAAAAATTAGTTGCTTACACTAAAATCTCAAAGGGCTTTAAGATGAAATTTCCGTGAAACATTTGTTTCTGGAATGTGAGTGATCCCTCTGGATATAGGGAGCATTGCTAATATAATGACATTCCCATGAGTATGACAGTGAGTCACTTGTCAACAGAAAACAGTGGTTGGTTAAGAACAGCACTATTGTTGGGGCTTAAGAAACACACTTAATGCAAAGTTCTTTAATTTTTTTTTAATATAGAATTCAAAATACCAGACTGAATATTTATGTCATCTTCTGTTTTCAACAGGACCACAGACAGCAAGAAGATGCTGTGAAAACTGAGTTCACAGAAGAAAATGTATCAGGAAAGGAAGCAAGAATTTTGTCCTTTTGTTCTCAGGCTGCTTTACAGAACAATGGTAAATTACAAGTGTGGAACACATTACAATATTATTTACCCAATATTTCCATATGTGCTTTCTTAAAACTCTGTGCATTTGATGATGTAGGGAATTTCATGATCATCTTCTTGTCCAGGTTTCTCCTTGTTAAAGTGACAGTCCAGACTCTTTCATATCTTTTTTTCTTCATCGTTTCTCATATTTTAGGTTTCTAAATTATTTTAAACATAATGATTTAAAAATTGATATGTGTAGTGATTCTACAACCACAATGGTAGAAACAGGGATCTTGAATCATAATGTATTTTTTAATGTGAATAAAAGTCATCAATATAGCATGTTTGTAAAGATAATAGTATTTATTGTAATCAATAAATGAAAATCCTCTTTTATCTTTTTATTTTCCTTGTGTTATTTTTTATATTTTTTCAAACATTTATACTCAATATTTGGGGAATTTGGGGCATCATTCTATCCAAACTACTTCCCTGCTGGTGAGGGGCCCTGTCATGGGGGATTCGAAGAAGATTCAGTTATCCTGGCTGTAGTCTGTTGGGCTGCTTTGTCTAGATGTTTTGAATGTAGGATCACCTTGTACTATGTTTTAAGGCCTGCGTAACTGGAACCACATTAGTCTAGAAGGAATCCACATCTTTTCATTTTCTGGGGAAACAAAAATATGAATCCTTTTCTCAGTAACTTGTCCTTCAACCTACATTTTGGAGTCAAAGCATTTTTTAAATAACTAGTATTTTATGTACATAAAGTAATTCTGCTTTGTCACCAAGAAGCTTGTGCTCCAATTGTGCCTTTGATCCTGTTCCTGTGACACAGAAATCAAATATGAGAGCAAGGTGTCTTCTCTGCCAGAGAGTGAAGAAAGTAAAGAACAGGAAAATCCATTTCAGGGGTTAGAGAGCCCTGGGAACACCTTACAGCATCAGCTGGCAGAACAGGAATTTCATAATGGAATGGAGAGTTCCTGTCTTCAGGGAAGCATTCAGACCTTCCTTGGACTGTCAACACATCCAAGGTATCCGTCCATCTGTGAGCTGTGTGTCTTACATCAGTTTATCCAGAGAGGTTATTTTAAGACTAAAATATAACTTGATCAGAGGCGAAGAAGAAGTAAACAGGAGATCATTCTGTGACTTTAGTAATGTGAAATAAATGTGACTCAAAGACATTTATCATAGGTATTGGGATTAAATTTTCAGAAGGATGATATTCTGTGGATTAAATTAGAACATTTAATGCATGTTTGTTGTGTACTCTTTGCCTATTCTTCACTACCTTGATATGGTCATTACCTTACCCATGTAGATCATTCCTCTGGATTTCTTTCACAGTGTGATGGAATCCTGACATTCAGCAATGTCTACAGTAAACCCGTATCTTTACTATGCTGTGCCTTTCTTGGTCTCTCTCCAGCTACCTTGATTCCTCTTTTCTCATACTTATAATCTATGACAAAATCCTGCTCTCTCAGCCTTCAAAGGTCATGGGAACCACATCACTCCTCACCACCCACTGGTCTCTGCTTTTTCAGCTCGACTAATGAATCTAGTTCTTCATAGGGTCTGTTCCTCATCCAGTCAACTCAGTGCCAGCATTTTGCTCCTTTAAACTTCAGACAGACCACCTTACTGCAGTGTTGTTTTGTACTGCACAATAGGACCCTGTGACAGTCTTGACTATTCTCATATATTCAGTGTCACTGTTCTCAGGATTAAGCACCTCCTTGCAGTCCTTAAATACATCAGTCTGCTTCTGCTTAAGAGTTTGCCTGATACTTCCTCCAACTGGTATGGATTCAGCACACTCCCTGACATGTCCAACACTCTCACCTTTTGAGTCCTCACTATTTTATTGTCTCTGAGGGGTTTGGGTCACCTTAAATGAATTACTATTGACTCTGATGAAGAAACATAAACCTGTAGGAGGAAGGGGGTGCCTTGGTTTATTAGGAAGTTATTTTATTCTAAAGATTCATAATCCTTTGCAAGTGTAGGAGCTTAGTCTATCCTTGATGAATGTTTTGTTATTGACTTTGGATGTATGCTTTAGATGTGTATAAAGTGGCTTATCTTGTGCATTTCAATGTAACTATAAAGTAAGTATCATTCACAAGTAATTATTCTAAGATAATATTGTTTGCAATGTATAAACTAGTGTCATAAGGAAGTTCTGGAATGTAAGCCAATGTCTGTGTAACAATTTCATTGCACATAGCTGAAATGTTGCATACTAGAAAATTGCGGGAAAGTAGAATAGAGGAGAATTACAGATACATGTGGTAGACATCTTATTGGTAGTACAGAGAATATCTTATGATTCCTTGTTTTTTTTGGTCAAGAATATGAAACTTGGCTTCATTTGTGTAAAGGGTGAAATCAGATAGAAACAAACCAGTGGGCACATCAAGACTAAAGTAGCAGTGAATACAGTGTTAACCAAAATAGCCTTTTTTAATTTGGGATAAATACCAGTAAAGCTTACAGAATGAACTCATTGCCCAAGAAGTGTCATGATTTTTGGTATTAAATTTAATAGCATTAAATCTTTTATCATAGAGAGATAAGAATGCATCAAATATTTTGTTTTAATATTTAATGTTGTACATTGTTTGATTACTGATTGAGAATGGCTAGATGCCACCAGAAGCTATGTGGTAAAGCTAGACAATGACATCATTTGTATGTGGTCAGTTTGAGACAGGACAAAATGTGAGAGAGAGAATAGGAGAAAATGTAGAACAGAACAGAATAAATGAAGAAATTGAAAAAGAAAAATAAAGAGTGGAATAAAGAAGGCAGTGTGATACATGTGAATGGGGAATGGTTAATTATATTTCCTAGATATGAAAATTATTGTTTTCTTCCATTTTCTTTCCTGTGTTTTTAAATGATCAATGTTGCTTTATTTTATTGTGCACAGAATCATTTTAGAAAAACATAAATTAATGACTGCTTGTAGAACAATGTAAAAGAAACATGCTAAATACCACAGGGAGAATAGATTAAAACAGATAGTGCAAAAGCTACTATATAACAGGAAAGCATATCTTCCTACCCCTTACCCCCTGTACCCTGGTCAAATGATGGTGATCATTCTGACTGTTTTTTTTTTTTTTTTTTGTGTGTGTGTGTGTTTGTTAAATGTTTTAATTAAAATGAGATAATGGGGTCTTCTCACTACATAATGTATCTTTAATAACTTTATAAAACTAATGCTAGTATGCATATCTAAAGTACTTCATGAAAAGGTGTCAAGTTTATCTGTGGATCTACAAAGATATGCTATTACATAATTTTTAAATATAAAAGGTAATAAAAAATTGGGACTTATGTTACAATATCTGTATGCCTTTCTCTATAATTTCTTGTTGTCCCCTCTACCACTATATGGATATATGCTATAAAATTTGTAAAGGAGTGAAAAACTATAGTAATATCCAGCCCCATGTTTTGTTTATACTTAGTGTTGATCCACATGTATTAAAGGAATGGGACACAGATGGAACAGATTACTATGGATATTGTGTACATGATGACACTACCTTCATCACAGAGGTATCACATTTCTTCTGTTTTATTATACATTACAATTCCCTGATATTTTTAACCGTACCTTCTATGGTTGTGTTTTGGTAACTATCTGCTAATGAGAAGAGACGTAACTATTTAAAGACTTCCAATGTTTTTTATCAAAAAAAATGATAAGATGAGGGCTTTAATTTTTTTCTTATCCTATATGTTACCTATTTAAATATTGTCCTAATTCATTTTGATTTGATTAGCTGTGTTAGTTAATTTCCTCCCATGTTCTTTTGTCTCAGGTCTCCTGCATGTTCTCTTTTTATTTCTAAATTCAAGGTCTCTTATTATTATTAGGATTATTACACACACACATACAAACACAGATACAGAAATATAAACACAAATAAAGAAACACACAGATACACACACAGAAAGACAGACACAAACACACACAGACTCCCACCCCAGCACATACCAGGCACCATTAGTTTCAGTGCCCTGATATTAATGTCTGGATGTAGAAAGGGCCATCTTTGAACAGTGTTCAGGAATCCCAAAAATCCGAGGTCCCAGAGCTGATGATGGGTTGTTCTTTATGTAGCAGGGGTCATATCTTGAACCTGAAACACTGCCTGGCACACAGGGAAACATCCTGAAACTCCACATCACATGCCTAGGAGCAGAACTGTGATCTTCATCAACATTCAGGAAAAGATCAGCTCATTCCTCTTTATTCTGAGCATCTAGTAGAGATATATAGCAACACCCTGTTTGCTCCTGCACGCAAGTAAATCCTATGTTTGGATGACATTCCTATTTTTTTTTAGGTGTAGAGGAGGCAGCCTCTCCAGGCCTATCAGGACTATGTCTTGCAAGAAAGACTGAGAGCAGCCAAGAGGAAGAATTGAGGTGATACTGGAAAGAGGAGAACATCCTACCAACTGCAAGTGCCTCTCGGGTACCATCTGAAGAAATGACCAGGGTCCTAGCCAGCACCCAGAGGTCAAGAATCACTGAAAGTTCCAAAGAAGCTAGAGCACACCTGTGTGTGATCCAGAACCTATTTTCAGCCCCAGCACACTCCTGTGGAAGTGTTCTAGAAGCTCTCTCATAGTAAGAGATCTAAAATGCCCCTGTGATTGAAGTTTAAACTCAAAGAAATGTGAGGTGCCTTAAGGCTTGGGGAGAAAAGGTCAGAGTGGTCTGTGCTGCCAATTGCTGAAGATCTGTGGACTCTAGGAGGAGAAGATCTTGAAGACAAAAGATACTGTAGACTGACATCCTGGGAGCTGTGGCCACTGCAAATGCTGACAAGCACATCGGCTTGTGTGTCCTCACTGAATACTTTCAGAACTCGAGATTCTTTGCCGCTGAATCATAAATGGATCATGTGGCTGTCCTGGATTGAGTGAAAAAGTACCTCATATGTGAGATCAACATTTTGGAAACACTGTTCACTGTGTCCCAGAACCACTGGGGCAACAGAGCCCAACTTAGACAGCCTAGAGAGTAAGATGACAAAGTTGGAGGCAGCACTAGGGCATAGGGAGGTGAAGGCACTGTAGGAGAATAGAGTTGCAGAACTCATCTATCTGAACCTCCCAGCCCTGGCAGTTTAACTTACAGTCCGAGTGGTAGTTAAGGGTCTGGGGGGAGAAAATTGACTAGCTTAGCCAGTGTCATCCCCACACTGAAAAGGGGCATTCAGTTTGAATTTGCATGGAAATGTCCTCTTCAAAGTAAGAATGGCAGACTGAAAAGTATTCTTGGAAACATTCTTCTCTGTGTATAAGTTTCATAGATAGTACAGTAGAAAGCTGTGGAAATGATTGTTCTGAAATGCCTCCTGTAACTTGCTTTTAGTGGAATTTTTCCTCACCATGTGGCTAAGCTAGCTGAGGAGATCTGGGTTAGATTAGCATAAATGACTACAAAATTACAAAAGTATTTATTTTAGGAGGTTCTTACTATTTTTTTCTTTTTGATTAAAGAACAGAGGAAAAATTAGCCTGTACTCTTCAGATGTTACAACACTAGTACCAATTTTCATTTTCCT